>NC_135759.1:34632233-34799733 GCF_052425735.1 Oculina patagonica | reverse complement strand
TAAAGTAGTCACACAACACTTCTTGTAGTATCAAAATTGGTTATCAATGTTATGGACCTGTCTAGATTTGCGCCTGTGAGAGATGACTAGTTTTAAAAGACTGCAAGAAGGGGTGTGACAAAATGTCCAAGGGCGGATTTAAGGGGGGTGAGGGGCAGGTGAAACGCAACCGTCTTTCGAGTGGTGTTGTGCATTCAGAATACTGTAAGCACCATCTCCACTAACCTGTATTTTTAACTGTGGGGTAAGGGGCCTTGTGCTTTCGCCATAATTTCTTCGGCCCCCTCTTTCTGCATTTTCTGGATCCGCCCCCTTATATAGTTTTCTTACTAAACATGATTTTCTCATTTTATTCCTGCAGCTGGCAAGAAATGGCTCACTACGACCTTCCCGCCATGATTAACTACGCATTGCAGGTCACGGGGCAGGAAAAGTTGTTTTATGTCGGCCATTCACAAGGAACACTGATTGCATTTAATGGATTTGCTGATAACCCAGCTCTAGGAAATAAAATCAAAGCGTTCTTCGCTTTAGCTCCGATCTACACCCTGAACAACAGTTCAGAGATTGCAAAAGGAGGAGCAGAGATCATATACCCGCTGGTCAAGGTAACCAATAAAAACACTTATTATTCCACTATTGCGCCATTTTACCATATTAGGTCAAGAGAACGCGCAAAATATGACACGTTATTACACTGAAGACCAGGGCAAAAATACGGACGGAAAGCGGAGCAACAAAATGGCCTGACTAAAGACCCAAATTTAGTGGAAAAAATAGTGGAATAATAAATCTCTTATTCGATGGTTTAAGATATAATACGCATGGCAGTAGTTTGCTCATTGCTCGTAGTTTTCCTCGCCTCTACAGGGCTCGGAAAAATACTACGCAACTCGCAAAATAACCGCACGTAACATATGTTAAACCATCAAATAAGGTGTCTGAATTTATCAGCTCGGAAAAAAGCTGCTGTAATTTTGATTACAAATTCTTCTAAACAGTCTTGTATAACGGACAAGACCAACAACAAATGTATATGAAATGTACAAGAACGGAAATGAATTACAGTTACATTTCCCGCGTAAAATATGGCACGCGCGGGATTAAGCACTAAGACGAAAGACCACTGATGGAGCTAACTATATGCTTTCTTGGTTCTCTTTAGAAATTGTTCCCTGGTCTGACCTTTGACCTTCTCCCTGGTCGCTTCTTAAGGGCGCTCATCAAGCTGGGCTTCTGCTCAAATCCTCTGTCTGAGAGAGTTTGCTATGATTTCATGGAGTTGGTGATTGGTATGGATAGCGACAATGTTGAAAAGGTAATAAGTCGGTAAAGATAGGAAGATGTTTCAACCAAATGCTTTTGCGCTACCACATTTAAATACCACATGTAATAATAATAATAATTTATACATTTATATAGCGCTAAAACTATAAATATTCTAAAGCGCTGTTTACAATATGTAAAAATAATATAAAAATATAAAAATTAGAATGAACCTACATACAAATCAAACTAGAAACAGTGTGATTGAAAAGTTAAAACGCTTAAACGCGAAATGCTTTCTTAAAAAGGAAAGTCTTCAATTGACTTTTATGTATGCGTGCGGCACTCCTGAATATGCAACGGCTTTTGATTGACTGTTAGACTGTTCATCCCGGCTGTTCATAGACTTGCTCCTCGTTTGTCCGGAGGCCACCGCTGGATACGAGCGCGCGCATAAGGCGCGGATACGAGCGCGTGGAAGTCGCGCGCGGGCTTAATAAACAAAATGGTGGCGGATCGCGGAACGAGTCTTTTGTGGATTTAGTGCACTTCACAACGCGTACAGACGAATACATTCCGCGCTGTTTTCAGCGTGCGATTTCGTATTGCTAGTTTTAAGCGCTCTATTCAAATAACTCTATCCGGACACAAGCGACTTGGAGCAAGTCTAGACTGTTCACAGCCTCTCACTATCCTTGAACGCAAAAGAACACGAGAAAAACAACGAGCGCCCTCGCGCCTCCCATTTTGTACTGGCGTCCAGTTCACTAGTGATTCATTTCTTTTACCGCGTTCAACGATCAAAGAAAAATACGAGCCTACTTGGCTGTTTTCTTAAGGTGGATATTAGCTCTGATTTTCTGTCCTTCTTCCATTTGATTTCAGTCAAGAGTGCCTGTGTATCTAGCACACTTTGCGGAAGGAACGTCCTTTAAGGACGTGGTTCATTTTGGACAGGTGCGTTATGTATAACGCTAGTATGTGTGTGTATGCCTATCACAGTGTGTCTCATTTTACATCTGCTGCCGTTTTATGGATGTTTGCCTGCATGGGTTTTGTAAAGTAAAGGAGACATTTCATTCGCTTTTTTTATACGCGCTTAAAGCAACTGAGAATTGGTTTTCGAGATTAGGGCAATCAGTTTTGCAATAATACTGTATGCAATTTTTCATCAACCGCGAAAGTTGCTTAACAGTCTCGTTTTAGAGCAAACCTTTAAGAAGTGTCAGCCCTAAACAATGCTTTATTTTGTTTTTTTTTATCAGATAATTGTAAACAAGAAGTGCCAGAAGTTTGACTATGGTGAAGCAGGAAACAAGAAACACTACAATCAGGTAGATGGAGTCAAAAAATGCCCTAACTTAGTTTGTTTCAAACAAAGCTGTAGCAAATAGGCCAAAATAAGCACACAAAATAAGCTGTCAGAAGCCGTCTTCGCGATCGGTTAGACTATGGCTTGGAAGAGAGTTTTTCTGTAGACAGTAGAAACAACTTAGCCTGTGTGGTCTAATGAACAAGCTACCGTATTTATTCGATTAAGCGCCCAACCTCGAATAAGCGCCCACCTCGAATAAGCGCCCACCCTTAAGGTAGGAAAAGTTAATAAGCGCCCAGCCTCGAATAAGCGCCCACCTCCACCCCACAAAAATAAGAGAAGTGCGCAAGAGGGGTAATGATTATTGAAATTGACTAAGTACAACTAAGAGACTTCCCCAAAGACCGAGTTTTCTTAGTATTTTACAGAAACTTTCAATGAACAGTTAAAATTCTGCTTTGGTACATCTTCAAGTTTTGTTATTATTTATTGTTTTGTTACAAAAAAACTTACTACTTGCTAAAAATGGTGAAAATTTAATAAGCGCCCAGCCTCGAATAAGCGCCCACCTCGAATAAGCGCTCACTCTCGAGGTCCAAAAATTTAATAAGCGCCCAGGGCGCTTAATCGAATAAATACGGTACAAGACTTGTCAAACCATTTCTGTAGCATGAAGTGACTAGGAAAGAGTAGAAATACTCATAGTCGCTCAATGCTATTGAAACGGGGATAAGCTTGGGCGGTATGAGCAACTAATACACATGGGTGGAGAGAGGCACTTTGAAAGTAAAGTGTCTTCCCCAAGAGCACAACGCAATGACCCTTGCCAGGGCTCGACTCCCTGGACCGCTCGATCCAGAGTCCAGCGCGCTTATCATTAGGCCACCGCGCCTGTCTCCCCACTCTCCCATAGACAAGGTGAATTACTGTGCGAAAAGGTTGAGGATTGTGCAACGAACTCTTCAGGCTTTAGAAACTGCACCTCTCGATTTAGAGTGTTAACTTGTAATCAATTTGGGTTTATAATCACTCCAACGACCCTTCTCAGTTTGTATGAACACCCCACCTCTTCCAAAAAAAAAAAACAAACAAGCAAGCGAACAAAGAAACAAACGATGGACAAACAGTCATGTCTCTCTTATATCTCTCTCCAGGCCACTGCTCCTATGTGTCAAGTACAAAACATGCCCACTCCCACTCTGCTGTTTGTCGGAGGCGACGATGGCCTTGGTGACCCAGCGGACGTGCAGGCGCTGAAACCAAAAATCTCGAACCTAGTCCACTATGAAGTAATTCCCGGATGGAACCACTTAGACTTCCTGTACGGAATAGACGCATCGAAAATTTTGTACCCCAAAATAGTGTCCGTCATGAAGAGTGTTCATTAAGATCCTAAGGATAGGGGGCCGGCAAAATAATGAGCCTTTGATTTGACAACGGAATTGGAGATGGACATTTTCAGTCACCATTAGTCGTTTGACGACGTTTGGTTGCTTTTATTGGGAATATTTTCTATTCGAATATATCTCGATCTAGACCACAGCTTAAGGATCGACCCAAAATAGTGAATTACAATGTAATTTTTTTTTATTATTTAAGTAGGATTGCATCGATCGAGTGTAGGTGCATCCTCAAGCTGGGAACTATTTTAAGCTTCGTATAATTAGAACAGAGCATGGTTTTGACATTAAAGTAAAAGAACACACTTTTTATTTTGTCTTGATTTCTAGATTATGGAGGGGAGACAGGGAGGTCTGAACCTCCCGCCTGGCCGCCTCCCATGCCTTAGGCTTTTACTCCCGCTTCCCGTATTTTCCACTCCCACCCCCCGCCCCTTTTCGTAGCCGTTTTCTCCTCTTTGTCCAATATCTATTGCGGAGTATAACGAAATGTTGTGAATTTTTACTCGTTTTCTCACGGGTCCGTGCCACCTTACGAATCCCGCTTCCCGCACTCCCTTCTCCCGCTTTCCGCCCCTTTTCTCCCGGGCTCCCACCTCCTGTCCCCCTCCACTGGATTAAAAGTCTTGGTAAAGTGTTTCTAGGTGCCGTCCCCTGATACAAAAAACATCTGCGCTTGTATAAGAATTGATTCTGGTGGAATTCACGCAATGTAAAACGGGTCCTATAATGTACGTAATCTTGTTCACGTAATTGCTATAACGCCCGGGTTAACTGGTTAAAGCTATTACATAGAGTGATCCGGATGTCAGGCATACCTTGTATACTGCGGAATAGCCGCGCTGATGAGCAGAGTTAAGTGCACGACTATGCAGTATATAGAGGTGTTGACTTTGTGAAGCATCAGGTGCGCCTTCTCAGACTAAGCGTTGAAGAGGGCTATTTATTTAGCCTTTCTTTTTTTGACCACTAATTAAACTTGGAGAGTAGTAGAATGTTCCTTCGGCTAGATTTAACAGATTTGCGATAAGCAAGATGCGATTACTATCGCTGCAGCTCAAATTGGCTGTAATTGTCGAGCCATCTCAATAGTGTAATTTTAGTCATTAAGACTCCTTTTCAACACTCCAAAAGTTGAATAGCATTGTTCCAACAGAAGGATCAAACAGATTGATTTACACTGAATCGACTGAAAAGTAATCTCCCCACCAAGCTTAACTCATTAGCAATTGTCCCTTAGAAGCTTCAAAGTTCGTTGGAATGGCGAAACTTTCGAAACCTTTTACACCATTTTGGGTCATTGCAGCCATTATTCTAGTCTTCCTGGTGGCCGGCATGGCAGTATTATGGAACAAACGGAACTCAGGTTAGTTTACGCAACATTTCTCTCTTTGGAATAGTTCATGAATTGAGTTATAAGTCGATATGCGTATCCATAATATTTCACATGGAGTCCAATATGAAAGTAAGCTGAGTAAGAAATGTTTATGGAAATACGTGTGTACAACAATCAGTTTTGTGTACTGTTTGTCTGCTCAGAGTTTTAAGTTCAGGACAGTACAGTAAGCGAGTAAGTGTTGCTAGTTTTCGTGTTTTGAAAAATTGTAGACAATCAAAGGGTAACCAGCATCAAGGATCATATGTGCTTTTATGCCAAGCAAATTTAATACTGGGTAAAGTGTTAAAGTACTCGTTAAGTACCGGTCGAGTCAATCTTCGAAGTCCTTTCATTTTTACTGAGGAATTTACTACACCCGTTAATCCCTCAGATTTCAAAGCAGTTTTAAATTTCCTTTTATTCGCAACCAGTCCTGAACATATTAAACAATTTTTTCTCTGTTTGGCAGGGTTTAATTTTGAAATCTATCTTTTACAACATGTTTAGTTTCTCGTCATTTTCGGGGGTATCTATAATTTTCCGCCATCTCGCATATGGCTGCCATATCGAATTATTTTGTTCTAATCTGTCCCACAGTTTTCTGTGTTCGTAACTTTGTTGCTGTTTTCGAGATTGATTAAAATATTTTCGGGCATTAATTTCGCAACGTTACAATGAATGTTCTTCAATCTTGCTTAAACAATTTTCCCGAAAATAAAAGCATAAATACAGTTCGTTCTTTCTTAAAACTTTTACGTTTTTTAAAAAACTAAACAACTAAAAAGTGATAAGAAATTCTTGTGGCTGTTATTTAAATTGATTTTTTTTACAAGTGTACAGCGAGTATGACTTTCCTAGAAAGCCAAAAAAGACATGTCGACAGCATTCTTACGTAATACCAGAATACCGGAGAGGGGGAGAAAAGAGAGGAAGATTTGCAGCAAATGCTTAAACTAAGTAATGACAAGATTGCCCAGTAAAGGGTTAACAAAATAATGCCAACAGCGATAATTGCCGGGATACAATTAAGTTGGACTGATGTGAAGTGGAAAGTTCAGTGATATTCTACGTCAAGCTCAGACGTATTGGGAAACCAATGACATCTTTTGACAAATTGGAATTATTATCAAACTAAAGTAAAGCAGTGCAGAGCATATGCTGCACGTACATTGCAGATGTTTTTGGACTTGAGATGACTGTCGCGTGCTGTAGATATATAGTTACTTCCATATGTTAGTTGAATAGGCCATGATTTTCAGAAATAAGGTTAGAGGCAAACTTGCGGTTTACTTCGAACATAGATAACTATCTTTGACAAATTTAAATAGCAGAAGTGTAATTAGGTATAGTCTGAAAGTTAGCAGGGATTTATTACAAATGAAGTAAGAGGAAAAATCCTTAAAGATACTGAGATAAAAGCCCTGCTGGAAGAATAACTCATATAATTCAGCTAAGCCCAAGTCACAAGTGTGATTTTCCGCTCATTTTCTCCGCATTTTGTCGTGTCGCAACTTACCGAGTTAATTTTAGACAGAACTATCCTCTTATCGTGAGAAAAATTGAAGAATCTTTTGCTTATCTATCGTTATTGTTGATTTTGTCTTTTCTCTCAGACACCCAGATGTATCTTCTCATCTTCCAGTCGTTAAATAAATTCCTGCAACTTAAAATAATGTTATGTAAAGTTAACTTTAATAGTCAGCTCCCCACAGGGCTTTTCAGTAACTATTTTACAATTTACAGAATTAAGGGATGAGATCGGACATCAGCATATAAGGCGCCTATGGCAGCCGCTATCCGTCCCTGTGTATGATCTCACCCCACCACCAATCCATGGAATAGAACAGACCACAACACCGGGAACTTCATGCCCTACTCTTTGCGATGAGTGTGTGGGTTCTTTAACGTCCCCTGCTAATTATAACACTGAAGATGCAGGAGACGGGGCCTACGGTTTATCGTCCTTATCCGAGAAGACTAGAATGTCTAACCATTTGTAGATGTAATTACAAAGGCAGCACATTCTCCTCAGTTATTTTAAGACCCTGAGTGTTGGTCCGGTCTGGGAGTCGAACCCGAGACCTCCCGCACGACAGTCCGGCGCTCTACCACTGAGCTAACCGGTCGGCGGTTATAATAAACTGAGCAAACAGACATTACATTTTAACGTACGAAAAAGGAAGTTTTACACAATGTATGCGAAATGCAATCGGAACACCGTTTCAGCAGCAAGGTAATTGTTTGAGTGCGTACCTTAGTTTAGGGGTCAACTATAATTAAGGCAAAAATTTGTGATACATGCCGCACACCTCGACAGTTTCTTTGTCACAGTATCATGCAGGTTGCAAAATTGGCGTGGGATGATAACAGGTTTATTTTGAAATACTGCATTTTTGGCTCTTATCTACTCGGATTTTATCGTCTACCGCCATATATTTTATGTCTGACATGCAGGTGTATCTTTTCATACATTTAATAAAAAATCTTGTCAGAAACAGTCAGTTATCAATCATGGAATGGTGCAACATTTACTGATGCAAGTCATACAAAAATCCAGTGCTGTAGTAGAAAATAAAACACATGCTTAACTAGAAATCACGCTTTTTAACGTGTAACTGAAACCCAACTAGCAAAGGAAGCCTTATGCTAGCGTTAACCCATGGCAAAGCCCAAAATAACAACCACGATGTCTAAAAGCTCAAATAAACTATTCCGTGCTAAAGCTCGTGGAAATCAAGCTAAAGTTCAGATGAAATCCATGTAAAAATTTAAATCCCAAATGGAACCCATTCTAATGCTTACTGGAAATGTCTAAGCAGTTCAATCCACGAATTTGAAATACATAAAGCGCCTCTTTGAGGTGGCTTGGTACGATATATATGGGCCTGATGCCAGCTTTGTCTCGTGAATTCAAAATACTTTACATTTCTAGAGGCCTTAAGAAATTAAAAAAAAACATTACTGCTAAAAACAAAAAACATGACCGACCCTCTCTTAACTTTTTTTAGAGTTGATTGGACTGATTCGATTCGATTGAAACTGTGGTACCACCAGTATACTCTAGTGAGTTGCGACGACGCAACCTCGTTCCCAGGGCTTTTCCCTTGGTAATTTTTTCTACAACGGTGAAAGTCCTGGGAATGAGGTTGGTGACGACGGTACTACTGTTGTAGGACTGGGATACGACTATGGATCGGTACGGTATGACTATGGTGCGACAAAGAATTGTGCCATAGTCTTCCTAACGTTGTGTGGCCCTCTGCATTTAATCGTCCCACATATCTGTTAGACGACAGTGTTGAATGAAATGAATGAAAGAATGAAATACTTTATTAAAGTGTCTGAGGTATAGTCACGAGGTATAGTATCGGTATAGTACGACCGTTGCATGACTGTGTCGCGACTGTAGTGCGAAAAAAGGAGTTACGCTGTTACACGACTGGGAGTGACTTTGGTTTGACTGTTACACGACAGTGTTATCGGTAAGGTACGACTTTGCACGACTGTGCTGCGACTGTAGTGCGACTGTTACACGACTGGGAGCGACTTTGGTATGACTGTTACACGACAGTGTTATCGGTAAGGTACGACTTTGCACGACTGTGCTGCGACTAAAGTGCGACTGTTACACGACTGGGAGAGACTTTGGTATGACTGTTACACTACAGTGTTATCGGTAAGGTACGACTTTGCACGACTGTGCTGCGACTAAAGTGCGACTGTTACACGACTGGGAGAGACTTTGGTATGACTGTTACACTACAGTGTTATCGGTAAGGTACGACTTTGCGCCACTGTGCCGCGACTGTAGTGCCACTGTTGTACGACTGGGAAGCGACTTTGGTATGACTGTTACACTACAGTGTTATCGGTAAGGTACGACTTTGCGCCACTGTGCCGCGACTGTAGTGCCACTGTTGCACGATTGGGGAGCGACTTTGGTATGACTGTTACACGACAGTGTTGTCAGTGTGTTACGACTGTAGTATCGGCGTACGGCGGGTTGCTATTATGACCGTAAGACAGCCGAGTGCCTTACCGGCGAAAATTCGCGAAGAACATTTTTAAAAGAAACAATTCCTTACCAATCGCCAAATGATAAAGACGACGACAAAAGGCGCATGTCTGTCAACATATCTGGATGCTAAGCTAGGCGGAAAAATGTTTTGCTGCCGTACCCATATTTGTAAGTAGCCAATCAGAAGCGCGATCTACTGTCCTGATATCCTACGATATTAAGTCAATGACCTGATATGCCACGATATCATGGTCACTTTAAAGTAGTGTTACCGTACGATGAATTGAAAAGTGGTTTTACCAAAAAAAAAAACAGAACCTCATAGTTTAAATTTAGCTGGTGTTTACTCTACTGGTCGTAAAAGGAGAAAGGGCACGCGCTGACTTTAACCTCTCATAAAACTTTTTTAAGATTTATCCAAACGCTGCCAAACTTTCCGAGTTTTCCTAAAATTTATCTGGCAATAGTTTGGTAGGGTTGGATGATGTGTCAGGAACTTGACATCACCATGGCAACGGCATTTTGACAGGCATGTTTTCCCAAATTTGTAATTTTGCGTGTTTCTGTTAATAAAAATCAACTTAAATTGAGTTATTGTTACATTTTTACGGGTTTAAAGCACATTTTTTTATTGATTTCGAGTACTTTACAGTAATTTTGGGTGGTTTCTGGCATTTTGGAAAAATGTTTAAAATCCAAGATGGCGGATCCAAGATGGCGGCTGTTTTGACATCATGATGTTATTGTCACGTGATGTGACGTTAGCATCCCACGTGACGTATACCAAAAGAAAAAGGTTCGGATATACAATACACCCTATAAGTTTCATTGTGATTGCTTAAATATTCTGGAAGTTACATAGGGGGGCCTTCGAAGCCCCCCCCCCCCACGGTCAGAGAAGGTCCAAAAAAGCCCGGTCTGAATAGAGTTAATGGGAGGTTGAGCGTTTAAAAACTCAAATATTTCATGAAATGTTCATAAATATCATGATCGACATCTGGCGAAAGGGGGGAGGACTAAGTCTGCGATTAACCTGAAGGCCGTTTTTTCGCCGCTTTTAATTGGGCTTAACGGAAATATCTCGTTCCCCTTTTTAAGCAATCGATAAACCCGTCGCTCATTACATGAATCTATGCTTTGGGGTGTTTTGTAAATTTTTGGCTAATTTTTGAGGATGTTTGGGAGGAGATAGTTTTTCTAGAAATTTTCTAGAGAGAATTGAGAAATATTGAAGATTTAACGTAGTTTTAAAATTAGAATTTGAAGTACTGTAGATGTACACCAAACAGTCAACCTGGACTGCTCTTGCGTGGGGTCCAACTAGGCCTTTCTCGATTATGCTAGCATTTTTTTCGGCATTTTTTGGGAAAACGAGCATTTTTTTTTTCGTTTTTTCTTGAAAAAGAATTGCTAGCATTTTCTGTTATTTTTCATGACTTTGATCCAGATTTCAGCACTCAGAACTCAGAAGGATAAATAATCCTAAAGTTTCCCAATTTTGATTACTTAATTTAATTGGTTACTTGTCTGTGTGGTTTTTAATTATTATTTTTTTTAATTTAATTTTTTTTAAATTTTTTTTTATAAACAAACAATAATTCAGTATCGCCTGTTGTTAATATGAGCATATAATGTAAGAATTTGCACGTTCTGTTTGAAACAAAACAAAGCATTTTTTGGAATTCAAGTGGCATTTTTTTTAAAGAAATCAGGCATTATTTTAGCATTTTTTGGCTTTATGCAAGAATTTCTAGTAGCATTAAATGCCAGTTTTACTACCATAATCGAGTAAGGCCTAGGTCCAACTGTTTGGTGGTGTTCCAAAAATAATTATCTTTCTTCTTCCCCTTCTTTAAACCTCTAAAAATTCCATTCAAAATCAGGTAGAGCCCCAACTTATAGAGAGAGGGGCTTATTACAAAGATTTAGCTTCCCGAGGGGGGGGGGGGGGGCTAATTAGATAGGGGGCTTAAAAAAGAGAGAGAGAGAGGTTGGAGAGGGGTTAACAAAGCTTTTACGGTACTTAATTTTACCAGGAGAAAGCAGAATTTTATAGCTAATCATATTAGCCATGTTGTGTTTTAATTGATAATAATGAAACTTATACACGCAACTGAACAGTGATCAGACACATAAATACTGACACATGAATTGATTCAATCAATGTTGTATTTAAAATAGCCTTGAGCAGTTTCTCATTCTTTCAGCAATATTGGACTCATGTGGCGGCGTTTGTTCGTTCTATAAACGTTTGAAAAGGAATCTTCAAAACCCATATAAGTCAGATAAGTACTTAGAAGGAGTACATTTTCACCATCGTAAAGCATTAAGCCATGCTTTACGACTTATTTATTAACTGAGTGAGTGCGATTCCTCGAATTCCATATCCAGTCCTTTCACTAGCGAAACATATTTTTAGAATTAAAACAATTACTCAGTTAATTGATTGTATAAGGATGTCGGGATATATTTAGACACCGGCTTCAGTCGCCGAACAAAACGATCAGAAAACGACACGAAAAATTTCATTTACAGAACAAAATTTTTCTAATTCATAAAAAATACGGAAATTGATGCCATACACGTGGGCGATCGGACGATATAGGCAGGAAATAAGGACAGAGTCGTTTTCGTGATGTCTGGTGGAGGCCGGTACTCCTCGAACGTTCTTCAATGACCCCACCGTTTGTGTGTGTAATAGATCATTAAAACAAAGGTTATCCAAGTGTCATCACACGACAGCCGATACATATGCATCCGATAAAAACACAAGAAAATATTCATTAGGGGCAGCTTAAAAACAAACTTCTGCGAGGAACAATTTAGTGGGATAGTTTGCTCGGCGCGGAGTGGTCCATATTGAGAGTTACCGTTGGTTTGATTCAGTTAGCCATGGCCAAGACAAGAAGTTGTATTTCATTTTGTGCAGCATTTTCCATTGCCTTAGTACTGGTTGTGTCCTGTCTTATTGTTGTGCTCAGGAGAGGCAAGTAAATTATCAATATTTGATGCACGTTCAACACAGTCGAAAGGTTACTAACATAATTGTCATGATTGTCTCTCTCTAATTCCATCAACCGAGTAAAGGTCTCTCTTTCTAATTTTAAAAAACTCAAGGGTTACTGAAGATATGTTTAGTGTCAGGCAATTGATTACAGTTCTAAGACTATCTTGGATATATTTGTGGATATTGAAGTTTTCTTAAACCAGCGAGTGTTGGCTTAAACTCTCGTTTGACCGGCAAAGGAAACCGCGAAAACGACTAAGAAACGGTTTCCGCTCTTGAGAAAATCAGTACTGTTTTCACTTGTAACTTTTTTATCTCAACTTCGTGCGCCAAATATATTTTAAATACTTAATTAAGACATTTCTGACTAAATTTGTGACTATTAATTCTTAGATACCAATGACTTTCAGTCAGATTATCCCTTTATCGCTTCATGAAATCGCAGAACTATTTAATGACAGAATTTTAATAGGCAATCGAGTCAAAAGAAAAATAGCGAAAAAACAGCGAGATTTATTTTGGGACAAAACTTCTACGACCACGAATAATATTGATTGATCGACTTCAAGCGATCTAAATTTATCACAGCCGAGATAGCTGAATCGTAATAAACACTCGCTTAAAACGTGCGAAGGTTTCTTTCATCTTTCGTTGATCAACGGTACAATAGCCCAGGGCCATTGGCGAGACGGCAGCCCATACTGAAATTGTTTCCGGTGCAACGTTTTGGGCTCCGCCCATTTAAAATCGTCGAGCACGCAAACAACCTCACTTATCATGAACGGTCGATCATTTAATAACCCCCGTAAAAACTGGCTTCCTGTTGCAAAGTGTTTCCTTGTTTTGTATGCTGCGTGTTAACAATGTTATCTAGAAAAATGTTGTCTGCCTTTAGTTCTGATTAAGCGAACCGAACTTAGTGCGTTTTTTATGGGATCAAAAGCTACATACCTGTATTTATTCAGAAAACATTGTGTTCATTATTGCAAAATAGTGGTAATGTTCAGTGTAAAGTGTTATCACTGAGATATGAGGTATTTCCCTCTAAAATGGACTGCGCTTTAGGCTGTCGTACTTTTAGTTGTGTTTTATATATTTGACTGAGTGAGGTAAACTGTCCGTTCAGTTGACATTTTTGTGCATAACAAATGAAATTAAATTTAAACACAGTTGTATTGTAACTCTAAGCATATGTTTACGATTTCGCTAGAATTTGCAACTTGTGCCGCTTCTCTTCGCAAGTCAATTACAGAGTATTTCATCTCTGTACTGTACACTGGGTAACCTTCTAGTGAGCTGGAGACTTACGAGTTCCGGTGAACTCCTGCTTTTTCGATCGGAAACTGGAAGCACGATTTCACTCAATTATTCCAATTTCAGAGCTGTGACTCACAGGAAAGTTTCCTTTATCAGGCAAAACAAACCGCGCCGTCTAAGATCGACGCACAGATCTTGGAAATAAAATATTTTGCGGCAATTTAAGGTTGTGAACTTAGATACCATTTATACGTGACCGGTTTGGGGTTTGTTTATAATCTTGACCGCTTGTTTTGAGTAGTGGATAATTGATTGGTTTTGTCAGTTAGAATAGGGTCATACTGCTCCAACCCAAACAAATATCAATTTTACATAACGATAGATCAAACACGATAAATCAACTAAGAAAACAGCCATTGATGTTTTGATCACCATTAATGACATTTTAGTAACGTTTTCAAATTGCTAAATTACCTTCATCGCAAGTTGAACATCATATAGATCGCAGACATGCAAATTATAAGCAATATTTAACTAAGTTTATACGTACAGGGAATGTCGGATTTAAAACACAGAATACAGGAGTACCCTTTATATTATATTCTCTTGCTCTGGATGATTAGCTTGGGCGTGATTTTGAAGCTTCCTGACTAAAAACATTCTAATTGAATTCGGTCTTCTCTTTCCGCACGCGAAGGAAAGCAATCAAGCCTATCGAGAACTCCATCTTACGATTGCGTGCTTAAGAAAAACAATTAAAAAATACTTTCACAATTTATCAGTAATCTCTTAGGAAATTAATTGTTCTTGCAATTACAAATATGTTAATTATACAAGCTTAATTTTATTCTGTGAACTCGTTCCTGAGACCGGGCCTTGCCTCTACGCATGGAAACAATGCTCCAAAAAAACTGAGTTAAGCAAACGAGGGGCTTTCTCTCTTTCTCCTCTCTCTTTCAACCCCAAAATTTGTTGAGATGTGATCAGACTCAGTTCCGCTCCATGAGACATTTGCTTTGACGATTTGATTATTGCATAAGAAAAAAATTTACATTCATGTTGAGTAAAACGATGGGCCAGAAAGCCGGACTTATCTCACCTTATCAACTTGAACGTACATTTCTACAAGCCGGGACAGATTGTACAAAGTCCCCCTGAACTTTTTCTTTATTTATGTCCTTAGCTGTTATATCAGTTGCAATTGTAAAGAGAGAGATCGGTTGTGTAGCGAGCAAGGCATTCAGCCATATAATCAATAACCATCTTTTAGAATTTTAACAGCGGGTTCTCAGAAGGAAAGATCTTCCATCCAAGCCGTGAACTTCATACAGAAGTGGATAGTTTAGAGCCCGCGTCGCTAGCAAAGTGAAAACAGAAGTGAAAAGCCTGAAGGATGTTTTCAGATTTTTGGAGAGCGGCTGAAATAATACTTTTAAAACAGCTGCTGCAGTCTAATTAGTTTGTAGTCCTTTAGTGCAAGAGCTCTTCCTCTGTAAAAAAATGATTGATTTAATAATCTAGGTTTTGCGTTTTCTCTTAAAGACGTACGTGGAGTTATGCGACAGAAAAAAAACCTTGATAATTTTTGTTTTTCAATAAATAGTAGAGGTAGTACTGCAAGATAACCTGCGTTCAACACTTTGATCTGCGTAGGAAGTCAAAAACAAACGATAAAACGAAACGGATGTTTTCCTCACGGCATTTCTCCGCTATCATACGACACTCAATTGTCACGGCGGGACGGACAAGAAGTCAGCTCTTGAAAAACATCCCAGTGCGGGGGAGCAGGGGCGAGGGGTAGAAGGAGCGGCCGGATACTCACAGGGTTCGTGAAAGTTAACCAAGCAGCGCTTGGTCGAGGCGAGATGCATGATGTTTCAGAAAAGAACGAATTCTAAATTGTGGCTGACAAAGGCTCCTCCGTCATTTCGAATTAAACAAACACAGACAAGAACTGAAATAATGAAAAAAGTTAGATAATTTTCCTTTGCTGAGATTATTTGTATTTTTTTTTTCTTAATCGATGACTGTTCTGTTGATGTAGGCTTTCCACATTAGATATTACGATAATTGTTGGTCGGATTTATTGCATTGATCTGTACAGTAGATTCTTTATAAAGATTCCATGATTTGCTAAACACCTCTCTCAAAACTGTATTCACAATAACAAAGGACCTCGTGATTAGTGGCGCGAAGATCGTGTGTTAGATTCCCGTTGGAAGCACTCGGTTTCGTTTTCCAGAGCAACTCCGGTATCTTTCTCATTGTGTTTGTACCGAGCTTACCACAAACACCATTTATTTTATTTTGTCACTGGGGAGTTTTTCGTCTTTTAGTGTAATTCTGATCATGACTTGTAATGTGTCTACAGATAATGCCGCCACAGAGGCAGTTGACGAAACAGTAGAAAACTCACAAGAATTCGAGGTCCAACCAAAAGAAAAAATCTCTAACACAGCAAACTCTTCGTCAAGAATTGAACCGAACTCAACGCACAAGCAACATCACCGTCACCGGCAGTTTTGTCGCAAGTGCTGTCACACGCCACCGTAAGTGTTATTGAGCTGTAAACATATTCTAACTACATCACTTAGCCTGAGCTATCTAGCAAAGATTCCCCTTCAGTACTTTTATTTTTTGGACAAGATTTCGTGAAATGGGAAACAATTTCAATCACACTCGTAACGCTATTGGACGACGTTATCACGTGAGAGAGACACTAGCAATCACGTGATTTCCCGATATGAAATATCTGGCAAAATTTTCGTTTTATGACTCTCTCCTCGCAGAGGCCTCTTTATTTTTTGTACGGGCTGGGAAATGATGAGAGGCTCGCCCTTCCCGTCGTTTCCCGCACTCCCCCTATTTTTCATTCTTCGTGTTTTTTCACCTTTCCCCCAACACTGATGAAGCCTTTGTGGAGGAAAGCGGTTTTATGACATTACTCGTGTAACCTTGAAATAACTTTTAATTTCGATCGCTATTTGTTTAGAACATATGTTTTCTCTCTGTAAGGACGATGTGATATTCTGATTTTCGCAATAATCGACGACACTACACGTAAAGATGATTCTTGCAAAGCACTTTTAGGGATATTTTTTATTTAAATTTTGTTCTTTTTTATTTGTTAACAGATGCTGGTACAATAACCACAAAGAATGCAGTAAGTGTATAAAAAAGGAACAATTAGAACTCCATGTGACAAGACTACTCAGACGATCACACAAGAAAGCTATGCATCACCACAAAAGGCCTGAGAAAAAGAACATGAAGCAATGAGAGTCAAGGATATAACAAATAGACGTATATGAGCGCTAAAATATCGGTTCTTTTGTCGAATCCTCCACGAAACCTAGAATTCTTGGACAGAAGTCAAATCCGCGCTCTTGACTTCACGCCGCAACTAAAAGTGAGAGTACGCGCTCGGGAAAATACTAAAAAGTCAGTAGATAAGTCTTTCAAGAAACGTTTTGCAAGAAACGGTCAACACTTACAGCCCTAACAACTCTGATGATCGCCATCAAATTTCGTCTTATGCAGTTTATGAAAATAAACTCCCAATAGCTGTTGGAAATGTATGAACATCAGAGAGGAGAATTTGAATCTTAATACCAGGGCTGACACAAGTTGTTGTACAATAGACATGGCCTTGCAAGCATAAAGTTCCACGTGTATAATTTGCGCTTTACATTTTCGGTCTTTTCTTTTATATATCTTTTAACTTATGTTGTAAAGTGCATGAAATATGGTATTTCTATTATATACAGTAATTATATTGAACATTGAATGCAAATAGAATTTAACAATAAAGATTGTACATTTTCGTATTGATTTTACTGTCATAGCACTTTTCCCGCCCTGTGTAAAACATGAGAAGCTGAAGCTACGTTTACACGGGACCGGACCGGAACCGTTCCAAACCGGACCGGACAGGATCGGCTTCTGTTTACATGGAACCGTTTGGAACCGATCCTGGTGTTTACACAGGAGCGTTCTGGAACCGGTCCGCAACGGAGCCAATACTGGACCTGCAGAAAACAGTTCAAGTTTTGGATCAGTTCCGGACCGGTTCCAGAACGGTCACGTGTAAACATGAAAGGCCTGAACGGCCATGCAATGACAGCCGCATTAAGGCTGATTGTGAAGCGAAAGAAATCAAAATCGCATTCCGTCGCTTCTCCGTCCATGCTTTCGAAGAACAAAGAGCTCATTTACGATTGCCTCTATGATGATGGCTTTCACTGGGAGAGTTGATGCTGAGGAATTTCTTCAATGGCGTTGTATAGTTAACAATTATTCCACAAGCGCGCGTTGGATATGAGATGGTAGATAGCCATCGAGGCGCGTATAGCGCCGAGTTGGCAATAACGTTCCCATATCCAACAAGCGCGAGTGGAATAATTGTTTTATTAAAAACGCCCATAATAATTTAGTTTTTAATACGTAGATAGCAAGCCTTTTTAAAACGATTTTTAACATTTTTTATCTTTTTTTTCCATTTTAATTTTGTACACGAACCCACAAGCTTGTAGCTTTTATCTTTCATCGTGTATAAATAAAGGTTGTATGTATGTATGTATGTATGCCCAAAGAATAGCAATATTTGAACTCCTCAGCTGTTTTCGTTGACGCGTATCGGCTACTATATTTGTGGTCAATGGTATATGAGCTCATATACCATTGCCTGTTAACCAATCAAAACGCAGGAATTGCTATATACCATTACTAGTTTTTAATAATCGATTGTATACCTACTGCATTATGGAGGGCAAATCGTTTTCTCAAAGTGCGGGATATCGTTCTATACTAAACATTTAGACTACGAGCCCAAGTTTTCCATCAGCAAAAAGTCAACGCGGTCCAGCCGAGTTGGCTTTCGCACATAGAAATAGTCCAATTGTTTTAGTGGCCTCTCTAAATAACAAGAGGAAGGCGCGGGTGGCCTTATGGTTAGTGCGCTGTACCCCGGATCGAGCGGTGCGGGATCGAACCATGGCCGGGGTCACTGCTTTGTGTTCAAGGGCAAGACACTTTACTCTCCGAGTCAATGTATCTTTCTTTACCCTGTTGTATATCAGTATGGGTACTGGTGAATTTAATGCTGGAGAGTAACCCTGCGATGGACTAGAATCCTAGTCACTTCATGCTACAAAAACCGTAGATAATTTTTGTTTGGGACAGATTATTTGTTGCATCAATGAACACAAGTTACTTTGATTATAGCTTTATTTCTTCACACTCCATTCCGTTACGTGACGTGCCAGCCATGAAGCATTCTGGTCGGCACTGAACTAAGGGTATTCCTTACACACACAGAACCGATAAAATACACTTAATAAAAAAAAAACTGCTCCCTTTACAGCTGCGACTCACGCCGAGTAATGATTCTGGAAGAATTTGACTGTTTTTGAAGAAAGAACCTTGGGTGAAGAGAACTTCTGGTACCTCCACTTTGCATCTACTTTATTGTAAAGAGGAACTCAACGCAAATAATTGGTCTGCACTAAAGGTATAATTTAGTCCAATTGCTGCAAGTTCAGAGAGCTCTACTCTTCTGTATAATGTGACATCTAGTGAGGATGAGGATCATGCCTAGGCCTGTGAATAAAAGAAAAGAAAAAATAAAAGGAAGAAGCCACAAGAGTTCCTGTATCTTGATAAACGTAGTGCTTATATTTCAAGTTCGTTGTCAATAATCCGTCTGTCTTCCTCAATCGTGATTATACTTGTTCCCTTAAAGGAGAAGTTCACTCCAGAATGGCCATTTATTTTTTTTACGCCAATAAAAAGTTTATGCAAAGATATGTTATTCACCAAAATTTCAGCTTCTAACGAGCGCTTAAACCCTACGAAATCCTTTTCTGAAGTAGCCCAAAACTCGACAACTGAACGCCGCCATCTTGGAGCTGTTAATGTATGCGTGACGTCAAAGAGCTCAGCCTGAAGTTGAGCGGGAAAATATTAATTACTTCAAACTCCTTGTTTCTTTGTAGTGGCTTTTGTTTGTCAAAATGCCTGTTTGTGCAGCTCCATTTTGCTTAAACAGAGGTCCAAGGCAAAAAGGGGTATTTCAGTTTTCACCGTCTTTTTAAAGAACAATTGCTCAAAAGCGGACACAAATATTTGTGTGTTCCGGCATTAAATTGGGGTCCGATCGAGTTCATTATCGAAGTGCAATTTTCTGCAACTTTTTCAGGTTGATCTATTATTACCTATCCTTCGAGACCCTCGATTTTTCTCGTCGTCCCGCTCGACAATCTGTCTCTGGGTCTCCGAGGATGATCATGTTACCAATGTTGCAGTATTGCATACGGTACGTGCATGTTGCAATCAAGATTTGTGACAAACAGAACATAAACAACCAATAAGTCCATAAACGGCAATGTCGCCAATGTCCTTCGCGGTAATAAACGTCCTCCTCCAATGTTCGCGTCAGTCATGACGACATGAACGCGAACATTGCTGTTTCGTTTTTTTTACAGCATCCATCCTAGTTATTTTACGCCGGACGTTTCCTTGAACATTATAAAAAATTACCAAAGTAGCAGACCGTACCAGTTTGTCGTAGCAGTGCTACTGAAAAGAATATATTTACTTGTTTGCTTGACCACAAATAATCGTTGGGACCTCGATCAAACGCCCCCAGGGTTTATTTAAAAGTTAGCAGTTTTGACCCGGCGTTTATACGAAGCCGGCGTTTAATCGGGGACCCGCGTTTAATCGAGAAAATACGACGAAGTCAACAGCAACAACAGAGAGTTTCTCTGGTTGATTAAAAATCCTCCCTGAAATAAAGTAAAAAAGTGAAATAGCATAACCGTAACATTGGTTGGTATTGCGTCTGCCTTTTTCTTTTTTTGTGGGTATTTTCACTCAGGAGACTGTATCTGTGATCTTCTTCGAAGCAGTCTTCCGTATAGTTTTCGGAACACACAAATATTTATGTCCGCTTTGCCAGGAATTTTTCGTTTCTGCCCATTCTTATAATCCATTCGTGAGCATTTTTTCTTTTAGATATTGAAAGACGAAGAAAGGTTTTTTGTATCTCTTAGAGCTCTGTTTGAGAAACATGGAGCTGCACAAACAGGCATTTTGACAAACAAAACAAAACAAGGAGTTTTGAGTATTCAAACTTCAGGCTGAGCTCTTTGACGTCACGCATACATTACTAGCTCCAAGATGGCGGCGTTCAGTTGTCGAATTTTGGGCTACTTTAGAGAAAGATTTCGTAGGGTTTTAGCGCTCGTTGAAAGCTGAAATTTTGGTGAATAACATATTTTTGTATAAACTTTTTATTGGCGTAAAGAAAATAAATGGCCATTCTGGAGTGAACTTCTCCTTTAACGACAACGACTTAATTTATTCACCCCTTAATATTTTACAAAAGAAAAAAATTGGTGATAAGTATAAATAAATAATTAGGGGTCTGGCTGCCTGACATAACTACAGAGTTAAAAAAGACAAGCAGCCAGCGTTACAATATCTATCCTCATCGTGTTTAAATAAAGGTCACTTACTTACTTACAATTATGTTAATACAAGTTTAGGTCGGTAAACGCACAAACAACACAACATTACAGGGAGCAAATTATTTCTGAAATCAGTTTATGAACACACTCGATGTTTTTTCCATTACTAAATTATTAACTTGAAAGAACTATAAACATTCAAAACTGACTAAAGATAGCACGACTTCGACACTTAAGCCACAAGCTCTGCCTCTCAGTTTATGATGTACTGCCGTTATTTCTGTCCCCGATTGAGTTAGAAAGGCGGTCGTTTTGTAAAACTGCTCATGACACTTGTGCTTTCTACTGGCACCTTGCGACTTTGATAACAGGGCATGAAAAGTGCCATTCTCGTCCCTATAGCCCTTTTCGTTTCTCTTAGCCGGCAGGGCCTTAGCACGAGAAACGGAGTGCTCTGAGGGCATAGGATTTTTAATTAAATTCATGTGCATTTTTTGGATTGGCTGTTTGAAACAAAGAAGTCGAACAGAAGTCCTAAACGCCATGACTCTCTCATATATTACAAAGAATCATCACGACTGCACCCGTGAAGCCAGAGCCCTTCGTTTGTTGAGCCAAGGCTCCGCCGGCTAAGAGAAACGAAAAAGGCTATGGGCACGAAAATGGAGAAGTGCGTAAAAAGCACTCTATCAAAAGCACTCAAGGCTTCTATTAAACCTTACAAGGGACGTCCAGATTCTTACCGTGGAGCGGCTTTGACGATGCTATCGACCCTGACAATCATCTCGGCCGCCTCTGCAGCTGATGTAAGGACGTGTTTCTTGACCTGGAATGACTCTGTCACACCCATCTCAGCCATGTCTCCGATGCGCCCGTGAGTCATATCTACAAGTCAAACAGGGTCCGTTATTCATGACTGATTAAAATGGTTGTGCCTGCGCTCACCAACAATTTTGTTTTATAACATAGCTAGCAGAGCCGCGCAATCAGACTCGGCATACGTGAGCGTGCACCATAATCCAATAGGTGCACGCTGAAAGCGTGAGCAAATCGCTTTGTCAGACATTTTTTTCTCACGCGCGAGTTTTTGGCGCGGGTTTAGATCTACATTTCCAACGGCAATGTTGGGAAGTTGCTCGAGTTGCTCGAAGCGATCTCTTACGCTTCTTTCGTGCTCTCCAAACTTCCAGCGTGCACCACAACTCGATAGTGCACGCAAGTCTTATTTATCGACTATAGGCTTCTTGTCACGGTGAAATGGACCGTACTGACTCAAGTTTTTAAATAATTCTTGACAAGCTTTCTCTCTCTGTATGTTTAAGTCAGTTGACGAGCCATCAACTGCTCATGCGTTTACAGAGATTTGGCTCTTTCGAATTCTCCACAGTTGAGTTCAAACTAAACCAGTTTTTGATTGGCCCTAGAGGAAATGACAAAACTTCGTCGAAAACCACACATACATTGTACATGTAAACGATGGTGGGATATGGGAAGTCTTGAGGGACCGAGTCAGTTACCAACAACAGTTCTTTTAAGGGCTACCCTCATACACACTAGATGAATTAGTGATAATTCTGGGTTCAAACCATTTGCTACAAGACAGAGAGTTGATCAGAGTTGTCTAGGGATATCACTTTATACGCCATGTTACGTTTTTCATTGAGTTGCCAGGTAAGTAAAACAAAATATTTACCCAGTCCATAGGTTTTCTTTCCCTCAGTGTGAGCAGCTCGAAGTTTGGCAACTAAATCAGCGCTGTCATAACCTGCATTATCCGCAATGATGGTCGGTAGCTGATGAGAAAACATTATTAATTTTTATAACCCTGTTTCCAACAGACTTTCGATACTATGTGCCATGGTGCAACAACAAAGGTTTAGAAATGAAAGGCACTTACAAGATGAGATTAAAGGGTAAATAAGTGATGTCAAGTTTCGTGAGTACGTTCTTGACACCCAGCTGTATTTAATGTTAAGAATGCTGCTTGAAATTAGATTCAAGCTAGATTTTTCTAAACACTAGAATTTTTGAGATATGAATGTTCTGATATTCTATAATAGAAAGTCACAGTTTTCAACCACTTATTCTACGTTAACTACCGTAACTCAGTACAAACAACTGGAATATTCTTGTACAATTTTTCATATTTCATATCCATCTATCGTGTAAAAGGTGTCATGCTTATATTGACTTGTTTAACATGTTAACACTGCACACATACTACAGATTTAACGGTATTTCTGCCCGTGCAGACGATACGGTGTTTATTGACTTGATGCATTTACCTGTCTCAGTGCAGCTGCAAAAGCCTCCATAGCAGCAGCTTCTTTCCCAGGTGTCTTAGCGGCAAGCTGAGATACTGCATTGGCCATTAACATCTCTGAAGCTCCTGATATGGCAAAAAAAAAATGAAATAAATTAATAAACAAGAAATAGAAGCTTAAACTAACCAGCACAAGACATACATGTGCACTCGCTCCACAGCTAAATGTTATCTCAGCCTTCTCAAATTTTATTTGTCTAAGTGAGAAACTCACAGTCCAATATCATAATCGATTTTATTGTAATATACGTTTCAGAATACCCTTCTACTGTCTGTAATTATAGATTACCTTATTATAGGAAATTAACGCGAATTTTAAAAATTCGCGTTAATTTTTGCTAACGTTAGTTTCCGCGCCGTTAATTAAGTGGAGCGTTAATTTCCGTGACCTTAATTTCCAAAATTTTGGCCCCAATTTCTCAATACCGTCCAGACGTTCTTGACTCCTAGGAAAAAGCACGATATATTTTTTTTTCATTTCGTACGTCGCGTTAATTTCCTTTATTATGAAATGTTACCCCGTCTTTCGCGTTAATTTTCTTTATTGGGAAGTAATTTTTCCTTCCCTTTGCGTTAATTCAAGTCACATTGATTACAAATACCTTAATAAATGTTGTGGTTTAATTTTTTCTTTGGTTTAAAATTTTTCAAACCAGTTTGATTTTGATTTTTCATTGTCTTATGTTCATTAACATAATCTGAAACAAAGGGAAATAAAAATCAAACCGGTTTGAAAAATTTTAAACTAAAGAAAAAATTAAACCACAACATAAACACAGGCATCAATTTCCTATAGAGCGGTTTTCACTTGAGTGTCGAAAGTAAATTGCGTTTGCTTTGGTTTTGCATTACTACGCTTAGTGATTGGCTTAAAAATCTCGCGCCACTTTCTCAGCAAATCAGAAGCAAAACCAAAACCAATCGTGACTCGCTCGCACACGTTTTCCCGCGCTTCGTGCCAGCTACATGCATTTGCTTCGAGTTTTGATTGGTTCACTGGATTGTCCGTGTCCTTTGTGATTGGCAAGAGTAATTACTTTGGTTTTGGTTTTACGACACTCAATTGAAAACTGCTCTAATAAGGTATCTTACCTTGAGAGAGTAAGGTTGCAATATTTGCTATTTTCCATTGTAATTGTTGTGGTGAATGCATTAAACTACTCTATCCACAAAACCAAGTTAATAGCACTCTACTCCCAGGAAGTGTTCCTATATTTGTACTGTTCATAGTCTGTAAAGGGTTTGTATCAGGACAAATGAATGGTAACCCTACCTCCTCCACACACTGTTCTTGTCTCCTTGATTGTCTGCGTGAGGACACACAGTGCATCATGAAGTGAACGGTCTGCTTCATCAAGGATCTGCTGTGTGGCACCTCTGATTACTATGGTACATGCCTCGTTAAGCTTGCAGCCTGAGAAATGCAGCAGCTACAGCAACAAATATCAAGAATGACCACAATTAGTATAATTATCACTTGAGCAAGTGTAGGGAAGCAACTATACTGGTCTATTTTATAAGACAACAAACTGAACGGCTGTGGCAGGGGCATGTACAATTTTGAAAAAGCACAAAGATACCTACAGTGAAGATCTCATAAAAAGTCATAAAAAGAAAAACATAAATAATGGTTTGATTTTGTGGAAAAGAACTGAACTGAACTCTTGATGGCAAGGATGGGAATAGATTTTGATATCACTAAAATACTGAAAATATGAAACTCACACACAAAAGGAAACAAATGTTGCAACCCTTACAAGCAAAAACCCAACAAACCAGGAGGATTACTAAGATTAAGCAATCACAGAAGCTCACCTTGTCCTCACCAATCATAACTTCCTCGATCACTTTACACTCGCCAAGTCTCACGAGCTCAGGGCGGCCAAATGTTGATACAATTTCTCCACCTAGAAACAAACAGTAAACAATTTTATTATGGCTGGACCCTTAAAATTCTAACATTAACAACAAAACCATAACGTTAGTATGTCATGGTTGGGACTCTATAGCGGTGTGGACTGGAGAAACATACCTAAGACCAGAGATAATCTCTCAACACCTTCAAAGTCAGCATGTTCAATGGCCATAACACCAGCATCAGCAAACAACTGTTCTGGGTAATTATAAATAAGTTGTCTGAAAAGATAAAACAAACTTTCTGGTCAGTGAGAAGATAAGATACACTTCCCACTAGCAAAAACCACAAAACAGAACACAGAATAAAATGTTTACATGTTCATATTCTCAAAAACCAACACTTCCAATTCGATTGGGAATATAGCCCCACAAGCTTCTAGCTATACCTATATGTATTAATAAAGGTAATTTGCTTTTTATTTTTATTTTACTGAAACAAGAAACCTACCTATTGATAAAACAGGTGATATTATGTTTAAGAATCATTTCCACTTTTTCTTTCATCTTTTGCTAAGGGGAAGAAGGAAACAAAGTTGGTTAGTTTGCGTTCAATTTGTATAATTTAGGAAATGGAAGAATATATTACTAACACTATATAAATTTATAACTATTATACAACCAAGTTGGTTTCAAAGGAAAGGAAGTAACCAAATTAGAAAACCAACCTTTTCTGCCAGCTCTAATTCTGCTATCTTTGCAGTAGATTCAACCCGAACTCTAGAACCAAAAACCTTTATGAAGACAAACGAAGCATTAGTACGTGTAAATGAAGTACATGGTCAATCCTGGACAACCTTGTGAGGACTGCTCCAAATTTTAGAAAAGTATCTGGGAGAACTTATGTACAAGTACATTGAGCTTGTAGGTTCTGTAGAAATGCTTCTAATCCTCACAGCGATGTAGCTAAGATTTCCTACGCAAAAAAACGCCCCGAAAAATACCAACATAAAAAACAGGCGAAATTTTCTTTATCACAGGTGGAAAATTTGGGTCACATTTAAAGAAAGGTCTACCCAGACCCCAGGTGGGGTACTCTGGCTTGTAAATGACGGGGATGATCGAAGGATTTTTTGGGTTTGAAATTTTCGATTCCGGGATTTTTTTGGGTTGGAAAATTTAGCAAGTATTTTTTTGGGTGACTTGATTTAAATAGGGGATTTTTGGGTATTAAAAACGCGGCCTTAGCGTATTTATGGTATGACGAATAAACAAACACGAGCATTCAATTTTTTATGGTTTTCTCTTTGTTCATTTATTGCCCCTTCTGGCAATTAAGGGTAATTTGACAAGGGATTTTTGGGGGGGTTATTTTTGGTCCAGGGATTTTTTTGGGAATTTTCGGAAGACTTAGGGATTTTTATTGGTGTCCTGAGTTTTGCCTCCATTCGATCATCCCCGTCATTTACAAGCCGGAGTACCCCCCTGGGAAAAAAAAAAAAAAAAAAAAAAAAAAAAAATAATTAAAAAAAACCCAGACACAGTCTTTTAGCTGGAAAAGCAAGTCCTCAAGTGGTTATTTTTTCTGCCTTCTGCCTATTTTTTACATCCCTGCCTCACCTTGATTTTATCTGTATCCATGGATGTGTTTGCAATTAAAATCTTTGCATTTTCTATCCTTTTTGGTTGATTTACACCAATCTTCTTGTCCAGTAAAAATCCTGTTTTGATTGAAAAATGAAATCATTTCCTTTTCTACAAATTTGAATGGGAATCTTCAAAACTTAAAGAAAAATACAAAATACTGCATAGCTTATGACTACTCTCTGTCCTCTACAAAATGTCATGCTTTAATGTACCTTCATCCAGGTATGAGTCAACTAGATTTCCACCAAGTTTCTTGATGATCTGAATGGCATCCAGATTTCCACTGCCCTGAAAACAGTGACCAAAAGTGTGAAATAATCATTACCATAATCTACCTTATTAATTTAATAAAATTGTGATAATAAAATGTGTTCTCTGGTTGGTTGTGGCACAGTCATTTTTCATTAAGCTAGATACAGAGCATGTAACACAGTTAGGATTATTATTGTAAGCATTAAAATGTAATGTGTGCTAAATTTCCATAAATTATCCATACCTCCCCCACGGAAGGGATTTTTCCTAAGACCCCCGTCCCTCTGGAAATTCCAATTAACCTTCTACATTTCCTTTTACGTTCTTGGCATTTGAGACCCCTTCCACCCCCAGAAATTTCCAATCCTTTCTGTGGGGGGGAGTATGGACATTTTCTGGAACCACACAATGGGATTTCAGATAAACTATAAATTCTGGGCTCAAACTTTCTGTCACGTTTTCATCAGGCTATGTAAAAATGCACACCCAGGGGTTTTAATAAAATTCAAAGTCGACAGCTGGTTTGAGTAGAATAACTGACTGAAAGAATCGTTCTTTAATTATTTTTATTTATGGAAAAAAAGTAGCGACTTCTCTGAGCGAAGAAGCTGGTGCTTTTAATTGGCTATCTGTGCTCATTGAAAGGGCTTAACACATTTTCTACTTTTTAAAAAAATTAATGATACATCTACATTTCATATACTACTATATTTTATATAATGTACATATCATATACTGGTCAACTTTTTCTTTTTAGTAATCTCTGCTAAAAGAAGTATAAGCTGGATAAAACAGCGATACCAATACTTATGTGAACAAATAAGAAATGAATACAGTGGAACCCCGATATCACGATATGCCGGGAGCATTAAAATATATCGTTATATCGAGGTCGTTATACTCCCGATTCAGTCCGAAAACCGAAAATATTGTTATATGGGGTAACCTAGCTTTTTTACTGGATAAAACTTAAACTACAGTATCATTTTCGTATACGTTAGCTGTTGTCAGAACGTTAGGTACCCCTTACTGTTTGTTATTGTATTAATCATTGTTTTGCTTAATTGTGACTGTGTATTTATTCGTTTTCGGGGAGATTTTACGCTCATTTCGCTATTCTCTCTTATTCGGGATTCGTTATTCGGATCGTATATCGGGTTCTGTCCATCATTTTACTGTAACTTTTGCCGGACATATTCCTCGTTATTCGGGAATATCGTTATTCGGGATCGTTATATCGGGGTTCACGTATAAAATTAAAGTGGTTGTTAATATATTCCCGCACTTTCCTAATCTTATCAATCGGGGTGCGGCTTATCTCGAAATCTATGGTTGGAGTTCCCAAAGGCCTAATTAATATTCATAAAAACTTTTCAAGACACACTGAATAATAAAACCTGTTGTCGTTCACACTTTTCTTTTCTCTCAGCTGTTTGCGCGCCTCCTTCACGCTTCCTTTCCCCGCTTTAGAATTTATACCAACATATTCGCACGTACACGAGGCAAAAATGCCCGACCGCTTCGCTTTTATACCTTCACAGCAAATGATCTTTTGATTATAAACTCCTATTCTGCATGAAGTTTTTATACTGTTGCGGGTAGCAGTCTCAAATCTTGATGTGGTTTCTTTATACGGGGCCAACCAAAGGAAAATCCGCCATTTTTGTTTTGTGATGCCGCTCCTCTCCACATTTCGCTTGGTTACTAAGCATTTTTCGCGTACGTTTCCGCTGATTTCATCGGTGTTGCGTGAATTTCTTGAAAATGACATCAAGAGAGATCTCGAGATATGTATCAAACAGAAGGATGAAAGTGAAATTGCTTATACTATTCATAAAACATTGCAACAACTGCAAGTCAGTTTTGAAACCGTGCTTGTTTGTCCTTGTTTGTTTACCAATGAACTTTACTTAACTTCAAACTTTTTTGTCTGTATTTTTTTTTTTTCGAATTTGAGCTTCCAAATCGGGGGGCGCTTATCTACGGGTGCGGCTTATACACGGAACTTACGGTATACACCTTATTCGGCCTTATGTGCCTCTTAGGCGCGAAGAAGATTATAGAGATTCAAAGGTTTAACATATAATACGTGTAGATATTTTGCGAATTGCGTAGTATTTTTCCAAGCCCCATAGGGACAAGGAAAAATACGAGCAATGAGCAAAATATCCACTCATACTATATGTTAAACCATCTAATTATTATTCCACTATTTTTCCCACTAAGTTTGGGTCCATGTTCCATAAGACAATAGTTTGTCAGTCCGTATTTTTGCCCTGTTCTCCAGTGTAATAACGTGGTTCGAGTAGCTTCTCTTCTTTTAAGAAAAAAATGATTAAATTCTAATAAAATGAGTCTAATTGCCTAGCTGCACATTCACAGCGAAATTACAAACTTATTGCTAACCCGGGTGGCCTCCCCCATAAGCCTTGTGATTTCTTGGAGGTCTCCTCGCTCTATCTTTTATTATTTTAATTTGTATTTGTAATTCTGAAGTGGCAAATAAATGATGATGATGATGATGATGATGATGATGATGGCATATTTTGTGCGTTCTTTTTCCCTAATATGGTAAAATGTCACAATAGTGGAATAATAAGTAAAAGTATTTCTTTTACCTTAAGCCTCAACACTGCTGCAACAGCAAGATTTGCAAAATGATCTCTGTGCTGCACCAGAATTTTGGAACTGAGTGTTGTCCTAGCAATGTTCATCAAGTCTTCTTTAAACTTCTGCTCATCACTGCTGTGATCAACTGCTGCAGCCTCCAGAGCTTGTTGAGCAACATGCATAGACTTCCGCCAACCAGAAACAATGATCTGGGGATGTACCTTGCATGACACAAGCTTTTCAGCCTCCTAGTGTAGGAGATTGAAGAAAACATTGTTGAATAAAAATTAAAGAACACAGGGAGGAGTAGCTAAGCTGTACTTTAAAAATAAAACAAGCAGTTTAATGCCTTGGATAAGGTTGATTTTGTTAATTTCATTTGCAGAAATTTAATCCTTCTTTGTTGCTAAAATCAACATTTTTTATTAGTTGCTGTGCGTGATGTAATTTCATAACATTATAATGTTTGGAGTTTGTCTTGTAAATAATTGAAGCATTACTGATATAAAAGGCAAGTATAGGTAAGGTAAGGTAAAGTCTGTGTCCTAGCCAAGTGGCCCATACAGCCAGAGCTTATCCCGGTTTCTGTAGCATTAAGCAACTACGGTGTATTGCTACTCCTCCCTGGATGGGATGCTAGTCCATCGCAGGGTTACCCCCCAGCAGTAAATTCAACAGTACCCATTTATACATCTGGGTGGAGAGAGGCACTGTGAGAGTAAAGTGTCTTGCCCAAGAACACAACACAGCACCCCGGCCAAGGCTCGAACCTGTGCTGTTTGACTCTGGGTTGAGCGCGCTAACCATTAGGCCACCATGCCTTCCAGGCTAGTATAACATCAGGGTGTTCATTAGGCATCGGAGATCGGAGAATTCTCCGGCTAAATTTCAAAGGCCTGTACCTATTTTTTTATTTTAAGATGCGGAACCTTTAAAAAAAGAACCCTAAAAAAAAAAAAAAAGTTTTCTTTCATTCTCCAATTACTTAACACTATTCTCCTGCTATTACAATTCTTAATGAAAACCCTGAACATGACATATTTTTCTATAATAATAATAATAATAATAACAACTTTATTTAATGAGGATTACACATTACAGTTAAAAACTGAAAAATTTCCTTTACTAGACCTGAGTTGGGGTACATGTATGTTGCGTGACACCCCTCAAGTTTCCATAAGTTCACAAAGCCTCCAACAGAATTTTGCTTTTGTTTTACAGTGGAATCCTAATTTCTTGAACCACTGATTTCTCAAACCTCCCGAAAGCTCGAACCTAAATTGGTTTCCCTTAGCTTTCTTCAGTGGAACACTGCCATTTTACCTCCAATTTCTCTAACTTTTCGATTTTTCAAACCAATTTTCCTTTCCCTTGGAGGTTCAAGAAATCGGGATTGAATGAACTTTATTTAACACAGTACTTTACGGCAATGGAAAAAATTGTGGACTGATCAGTAGATGGCCATTTTCTCTGGTCAAGTAAATGACTGTAAAGATTGAAAACCCAGGGGGAGACTCCCAGATGAAAGAGGCAGGGATGCTTGACAGAAATTTTGAAAGAACCTATAAAAGAGACAAATCTGAGCAAGGCTCAAGTGTTTTGACCCCTAAAAGATACCAAAATACTAAAAATAGAAGTTATATTTGTATATTTCTTCGAATGCAACCCTAAAACAAGACATTACAACACTACACGAGATGACAGGAATCCCCACCCCTTCATATGGGAGTCCCCCCTGGGATTGAAAAAAGCACTTGATCAGCAGAAACCAAAGTTCTACTTCAAACAAGTAGAGCAGTTTTCAATTGAGTGTCGTAAAACCAAAACCAAAGTAATCACTCTGGCCAATCACAAAGGACACAGACAATCAGGTAAACCAATCAAAACTCGAAGCAAATACATGTTTCCGACATGAAGCGCGGGAAAACGTGCGCAAGCGAGTCACGATTGGTTTTGGTTTTACTTCTGATTGGCTGAGAAAGTGGCGCGTGAGTTTTAAACCAATCACTGAGCGTAGTAATGCAAAACCAATGCAAACGCGAATTACTTTCGACACTCAAGTGAAAACCGCTCTAACATGTAAACAGAGCAGGACATGCATTCACACTATTGGTGTGAATAAAACTGTGGTCAAGAAAAATTCCATTTCATCAACAAGAGACTTACCCTGAGTAATTCACAAGCCAAAACTGTCACACTTGTTGTACCATCACCAACTTCATTGTCCTGAACCTTTGATAGTTCTTGAAGCAAACAGAAGAGAAAATAAATTGATGTACATAGCTAGTACAATACACTCTAAAAAACTGACTGAACGCTCTAACATCAGAATTGTAAAAACTGTGCATTGACCAGTTTTTAATTAATATTTACACACCTGAGAATGAATTTAAAGTTATACTTTAAATTCATTACTTGTACTTCTGGCTATGCAACCTTTTCATTATGTGAAATAAATATCATAATTTATTTCCAAAGCACAAGAAATGTGAAATGTGAATTCACAGTACAGTCTAATCTAGTGCCAACTTAATTTGAACCCCAAAAGATGTAGTTATGGGCTTGATAAGAAATTATGCCTTTCATGGATCAACAATTCTTCAAAAGGGATAAAATGTACCTGAAAACGGCCTCCTCTTATTTGCAGTGGTTATATAGCTACTTGCTGTTCTTACCTACAAGAATTTTTGCAGCTGGATTGTCAACACCAATGGATTTAAGAATTGTTGCACCATCATTTGTCACTTGAATTTCTTCATTCTTGCTAAAAGACTGTAGGATTTTGTCCTAGATAGGTAATAAGCAAAGTTATACAACAAGAGTCAAATTAGGGGGAGGAGAGAGGAGGATAGGAAATCGAGGAATCCTGCAATGAATGCAGGGGGAGTGGTTGCCGACCCCAAGTAGCTCAATTCTGTGAAAATCACAGTTATGCAACAGTGTGAACCAACATATCAACTTTTTTAGTAGTAATAAAAAAATGTTGTAAATTATAATAGTTTACCATTCCTTTTGGACCAAGAGTGCTTTTGATAAGGTCTCCTACAGCAATGGCACCAACAAAAGACGACTGAAATGAAACAATGTAAAGATATACACAAAGATAAACATTAAAGACTTTCAATTTGGCAACAAGTTTGGTAATTAGCTTGAAAGCTGGGTGTGACGGATTCGATTTGACACATCAAGTTTCTCAAAAGAAAACCACCGCAACATTGTTCTTAGGGGAATAGTTTAACTGATAAACACGCAGCAACATCAGAGTAACTACACTAGGAATCTACAGTAGCTAGTTGAAAGAGACAAGCAACATTTCCGACAAAAAATGTTTTAATTTGTACGAATTTCTGTACTCACAAGACGAGCTATCTCTGCTCTCTCCTCTTCGGCACCTTGGTTAAGAATCTGTACTGGGTTAAGCGAAACCTAGCAAAAAAGTTGTTATACAAATTAAAAATGTCATTCCTTCAGTTCTGTGCAGTTTTAAAGTAACAGAAGGGAACAAACTTACCATTTTTGTACAATTTTCTACACAAACACGTGTGATCTCGAAGACGAAAATTTGAAGTTTCCAGCACTGTTGAGCCTGCGATCACCAAGGGAACGAATTGCAGTTTCTACGTCATTTAGGCTGAATCGTAGTGTAGCAGGAAGTAGTACGAACTGCAACGAACGCTTTCCGAAGAAGTCCGAACTTGTTTCCGTAACGATCGAAGAGTTGACGTCAATGTCACGAGGATGATTTTAATGTTGTAAGACTGAAAATGGCGTCCGGAACTTAGCTGAAAATAACCTCGAAACAGCAAAAAATCCTTTTGTTTTAAACATCTGGTGAAGAGTTAAGCTTGCGAACGGGTCAAAGATCTTACTGATGGCGACTGCGTCGCGGAAAAACCAATTCAAAGTTGTTCTGTTAGGAGAGGGTTGTGTTGGGAAAACTTCCCTTATGCTCCGTTACGTGCAAGACAAGTTCAACGATAAGCATTTAACTACCTTGCAAGTAAGTGATTTGTCTTTCTAGTGAGGGCATATGCCTTATCATGAAACATCATACCGAGCAATAAATGAGATTGAATGCCTGGGAGAAACACTAGATCAATTCATATTGATGACAGAAGATCGAGGCATTTCCCACGGATCGCTGCTCAAATTGCCAAACCGTTTTGGGGCTGTTCTACATGTAATTTCTCACGTTTTGTGTAAATTTAATGAGTGAACTATTAACAAGGTTCCTATATATTATTAATTTGAGGTTTTAGTTGAAATTGAAAACTGTATCGCCAAGAAATTCGTCTCAATATTATAATAATTCTTGCTACAATTAGATGCCAACATTTACATGTACGTAAGCTTATAACTATAATTACAGTGCCATAAGCAAAATTTCCCCCAAGAAGTTTTAAGTTTTGAGACTAGGAAAAAGGAGAAGTTGTTCAGATTTTGTTAAAATAAAATTTGCTAATCAGTGAGAGTCTCAAAACAGAAATAGAATCAAATTGTTAAGTGGTCACTATTAAACTTGATTTTCCAACCTGTTCTGACTGGCTCTCTGCATGCCCTTTGGAACTGATTGAAGAAACATAACAATTTTTCAAGTAGGTGTCATATTTCCCCTGCTTGTAATTGTATTGTGAATTTCACCTAAATATGGGTTTTGAAGGCCCAAACAGGGTTTTTAAATGCGTACTAGCGACAAATTTCTTATTGTAATTTTTTACAGGTTTATAAGTACAATAACTGAAAGTAATATTTCCAAAAAAAACATTGGCAGAGATCTGGCCCCAGTTTTTCAAATGGTGGATAACGCTATCCACCGGATAAATCACTATCCAGTGGATAAGTGTCAGCAAAACATACTACGCCATCCTATGCCATCCACCGGATAGCGATTTATCTGGTGGATAGCATTATCCACCTTTCAGACAACCGAGGCCTGTAGATGATTTGTGAACAATATTGCTAAAATATTTTTTTTTTACTTTCTTTTCAGGCATCATTCTTAAATAAACGGCTAAATATAGATAATCAACGAGTGAACATTGCAATATGGGTAAGCTTCAGTTTTGATTCAAAGTTCATAAAATGCCAAGTGTAAGATACAAGAATACTTGACAAAAATACTGGAAGGTAATTATCTCAGGGTTTGTACGCATCTTGAAAACCCTTGAATTTCAGGAGTGCAATTTCAAGGCCTTGAATGTACTTGAAATTGGTTTTCAGTCCTTAAAAGTCCTTGGTTTTTTATTGAACGTCAAACGGCTTCAAGGCAATTAGAAGACCGCCAAAATAAGCCACTTTTTTTAGTTCTACAGCAAGCACATCAACAGCACAACAGACTGGAAATCGTTGGTTTGAGGTAAATTTCATAAAAGAAAGTTCTTGAAATTTCCAAGAAGGGTCCTGGAAAGTCCTTGAAAAGTCCTTGAATTTTTGGCCTGAAAAAGTGTACGAACCCTGTTATCTGTGATTAACTAAATTCCTGTCCAAGGGGAATATGTTTAGGTTCTGTTAGTTGCTTTATGCTGTAGGGCTGAAAAAATTTGAATTTCAGCTTTCGCTGCAGGGATGGCATAGTGGTGATTGAGAGCACTCACCTCCCGCCAATGTGGCCTGGGTTTGATTCCCGGACCTGTTGTCCACAGGGACCACAATCTTTTTGGCCAGTACAAAAAATCATTCACATTCTCTGGCTGGTTCCAATTTGAGTGGATTAAACTCTGATTCTGCACAGATTGACTGGAAATTGAAATCTGTCAGAGGTTATAATAATTGTGATTCTTAGTACTTGATTGGGGCTGAGAATGATAGGAATAAATACTGTGTGTTCAACAGACCCTCAGACCCTGATGTCTATACAAGCCATGGACATTTAATTATTATGCATCTCATACATGTATTAAATAATACCGTTAAATTTTCTAGGACACAGCTGGCCAGGAAAGATTTCATGCATTAGGACCTATTTACTATAGAGATAGGTAAGATTATAATACTTACACATTTTCACTTTGAGACATTTAGTGCTGTTACTTACAACTTATTAGCAACTAGGAAAAATGGTTTCTATAACAATTATGACAAATATTCTCCTAGTTGAATATTTTAGTACATGCAGCTCTAATGTAAGAAAAAAAATAATATATTCATGTGATGAACATTAATTTGGAGATGTTTCTTATTTGCTGACTTTCATTTTTCTATTTTGCAGCAATGGTGCAATTCTAGTTTATGATATAACAGATGAAGACTCCTTTTTCAAGGTAACACATCTTGAACAGTGTATTTGTCATTACCACAATATAGCTGGTTGAATACCTCACCTTGGTATTGATGTGTTACATTTATTTTCAGGTGCAATGCAGGCTACATGTTCAATCTTCTGTTTTAAAATTAAACACCATGCTGAGCTGATCATTATGATATACAGTTGAATCCTGATAACTCAAACCTTCAAGGGAAATCGAAAAAGGTTCGAGATATTGGGAGTTTGAGCTATCAAGGGTAAAACTAGTAAGAAAACAACCTGGAGGGGAACCAGAAAAGGTTCAAGTTAGTGTAAAGAGCGGGGCCAGAGGGGGAATATGGGGGTGCGGGAGCCTGTGGACAGTCCTTTGAAACCGCCGATCCATGATACCAGATTCTGGTATCATGGTCTGATTGGTCAGACCGCTAATTTTTGACAACTGAGCGATGAATATTGACAGATGCTGTCAGCACAAAGTATTGCGCTACAAGTTTGCATATTCTTGGCCGCCGTGATCGATTTTGATTTCCGATTTCTTCGATACCGTTTTCCCCTTCCATCGACATTTGCCGCACGAAGTTTAGAGATCTCCTTGAAGATTTTCTCTTTGTTGCTCAAGGGTCGATCCCCCACTCGGGAGCCTGTTCGCAGGCTAGTCCAAATGAGGTAGAGCTGGGATGAGATAAAGTATGTCTGTAGTATTGTTTTATTAAATTAAATTATTATTATTATTATTATTATTAGCAAAGCTTTGTTGTCTAATCACAGTCATTTTGATCTTGTCATTTTGCTAACTTTTTCAGGTGAAGAACTGGGTCAAGGAACTCAAGAAAATGTTAGGAGAAGATATTGCACTTTGTATAGCAGGTAGATATTTTTTTATTTTCTTGAAAGACAGACATTGCAAGCTTGTTGGCTTTTGCAAAATGATGTTGGTGCACTGCAGTTGTCATTTAAAGTGACCCATTTAAAACTTAATTTTAATAGGTAACAAAATTGACCTTGAGAAGGACAGACATGTTGATGCGTCAGAGGCAGAAGCGTGAGTTTGTTTAATTCTTGGTTAGATTAACTTCTGGTAACACTGAGCATACTAAATATTTAATTCGAAAGTTGTTGTAATCATATGTTGTCAATGTCTTATGAAACCTTTTTTTAAACCGAATTGTCAGAAGTGTATTTACTGTTTATTGCTTACAATACATTACTTATATTCAGTACTCACTAACAATGTACCTGCAATTTATATGTACTCTTACATTATATAAATACCAGTACAATACTTAAAAGTATAAAGAGCTTGCCTAGATGGCAAGTCCACTACTCGCGTCATGTAGAGAAGAATTTTTTATTGTCTTTTAAATTTGTAAAACTTGTAATAAATGCTTGTTGTTCATGCACAATTTAATAACTTACGTCAGTCCTTTGCCATCTCTGTTAACTGTGGTATCCAGCGTATGCTGAGCACGAGGTTTATCATTTATGAGGTTGTTTGTGAATAATTTTTTTCAGATATGCCAAGACTGTAGGGGCAAAGCACTTCCATACATCAGCAAAACTTAACAAAGGCATTGAAGAAATGTTCTTTGAACTATCAAAACGTAAGTGTTGCAACACAACTGTCTGCTTTTCAAATTAAAAGATATAATGGTTAAACCTGTAATACATGGATATCAAGAAACCAGTCTGATCGATTAAAGGTACTATGTCTCGGGGATTTCATAGATTTTTGGTCTAAACTGTTCTGAAATAAGTTGTAGGCAATTGGGGATAGAAATCAAACTTCTGCAATAAATATTGATTTTTTAACGCACCCGTAAAAAAACTTGAAAACGTTGGCTAGTTCCTTTAAAGTAATTAGTATGAATGTTGGGCAACAGGAAAATGAATAAATAAACTGCTGCTTATTGGTCTGGTCAATCAACATTAATGATACATGTATGAACATTGCAGCTGTCATGAATTATTTTATACCAGTCCAGATTTAGATTCTATGTTATCACTTCTTTTACTTTGCATTGTCTAAGTAATGTACACTCATTTGTATTTTTTGTCATCTTTTTCAAGAAATGTTGGAAAGACAAGAAAAAAATGATGCCAAAGTTCCTCGTGATGGCATGCTTGAGAGAGGAACTAGCAGACGGAAAAATGTTGTAATAGTAGATGAACAACCCCAGCAAAGTGGTGGTGGAGGTTGTTGTGGTGGACGATCATAGAATTTATGGTGTGCATTACGACTGTAATGTTATAACTAATAAGTAATCTGTATAGTATAGAATGCCAAATGAACTATACTATATAAACTAAGAGAAATGTACATCACCATGTAGTTACAAGAGCTGCAAGCATGAAGTGGATTCAGCCCACTTTTAATGCCTCTGAAAATCGTACTAGGTCCTTTAGTACACTCTCTAAATGTACTAGTTGTTATATGTGAAATGAGTAACCTTTTAAATTCTTAAGATCAAGAATGCTTACTTCTCTTTACTAACTGTCACACACTATATGTTAGTTGTGAGAATTTGACAATGTCCCAAAGTTATAGATCATCGTCTTCTGTATGCTTCACTAGATGTGTTTATATATTGTGGAAAAAATCCCCAACTTTTTCAGACCACTCTTAAGGTGGATTTCCACTGACTCGTAAATATTTACGTACGTAAAACGTGCGTAAAAAAAGATACGTAGGCAAATTTCCACTGTCGCGTAAAAAGTAATAAAAAACGTTTCCTTTTTACGCGCGTTGAACGTGCGTAAATGCCCGCCATACTGAATTATCAAGTTGGTGAATAGAGTGCGTGATTGTCGGCCATATTGGAGAAGTGAAACAATAAGTTGTTTTTCCTTTGGGAAAAAATCATTAACATTTTTATGCAAATATCTTGTTGTTTGACTCTTCCAACATGGCTGCCATGAAAACACTATGTACCAAACGCTAGAAAAAGAAATGCGTGAATATGACCAAGAGGCATTTTATAAATACTTCCGAAAGACACCATCAAGTAAAAGAGGATTTGAGGCGACCTTCCCGGATTCCCGGTTCAAAGTCTACGTGACCTGACGCCAGGCGTTTTCTTTTACTACTGCGTTCGTGTAATTTGGTTCTGTAGCCAGTTCTATAGATTATTTCTTGAAATGTTAAGACTTTCTCGATGAGAAGTGTACTTACATCTGAATGTTTTCCCAAGTAAATCGATGGACGATTTAAAACAAAATGGTTTTCCACATGGTTAGTGGTGTCATGTGACGAAATCCAAAAGTATGATTGGGTAAATCGTTGCGTAACCGCAGACAGCCGCGAAAAAAGTTGAACTCGGTTCAACTTTTTTCAAAACCCCAAAATCGCTACGCGCGTAAACGTGCGCATCACGTGCGTAAATACCTGGAAAAAAACGTGGCATTGGAAATTGGACAACGTAAATTCGACGCACGTAATCGCGCGCGTAAAATTTCATTTTACGTACGGTTATATTTTTTACGCGCGTTAACGTGCGTAAACAAAAACGCGACAGTGGAAATCCACCTTTAGGACTTAAAGTGCTACTATGATGAAATTTTCGATTTCCATTTTTTTACATTTTCGTGTACAATAAGACTTTCTTACTCACCTTGCCAATTTTCAATCCATTACGAACATCAGAAGTCGTTTTATTTTAATGTTTATTTCCGATAATTTACGGCCGCCATTAAACAACCGTGTTCCAAGGCTTGGTTGCGAATAGGGAGAAAATGATGTCAAAGGCTGCAAATACCTCACGGGTTGAAATTAGAATAACAATCAGCATAGAAAATTGCACGAAAACAAGCCCAAAGCACAGGCAGACCACACTATGTGTTCGTGGTTAATTATTGTTGTTGACAGACGAACAAAAGACATTTTGAAATCTATAAGGGCTACTGAAATAAAGCTTTAGAAATAAAATATCTAAACTACATTTCGCTCTAAATATCTCAATAAAGTTTAATGAAATGTTTATCGACTCATGTGTTGTGGTTTTTCGCCTGCGCGGGCCGTTTTAAGCGCTTTTTTAACTGATTTAGCCGGCCAAAGGCCGGTAAGAGAAGAAAGAGGAGACTTCTCTTACCGGCCTTCGGCCGGCTAAATCAGTTAAAAAGCGCTTAAAACGGCCAGCGCAGGCGAAAAACTACAACACATGAGTCGATAAACATTTCATTAAACTTTATTGAGATATTTAGAGCGAAATGTAGTTTAGATATTTTATTTCTAAAGCTTGATTTCAGTAGCCCTTATAGATTTCAAAATGCCTTTTGTTCGTCTCATGTCAACAACAATAGTTAACCACGAACACATCCATGGATAGGGTGGTCTGCCTGTGCCCAAAGTTTTTGTTGCTTTTCGCGTGAGTTTCAATACATATTGTTATTATAATTTCAACCCGTGAGGTATTTGCAGCCTTTGACGTCATTTTCTCCCTGTTCGCAACCAAGCCTTGGAACAAGGTTGTTTAATGGCGGCCGTAAATTATCGGAAATAAACATTAAAATAAAACGACTTCTGATGTTCGTAATGAGTTGAAAATTGGCAAGGCGAGTAAGAATGTCTTATTGTACACGAAAATGTAAAAAAATGGAAATCCAAAATTTGATCATAGTGGCACTTTAAAGGGTTATTTATTTTGATTGAAGAAGTGTGTCAAAAGGTCTGTGTTAATGCTCAAAGCCACATTTAGTACATTGTATTTTCAGGAGAAAAGTGCAATTACCGGTATATCACTTTTTAATATAAAAACTGCAAAATAACTTTGGCATTTGAATCCCCATGTTGGTAATCTTCTCACATGCAGGTTTATTACAGTAAGTTATATCAAAGGTACCATCTTAAAAATCCTGCCAGTGGAGCGGTCCACGGGCAAGTGTGGGAAAATGTGTGCAAAAGAATTGGTTGTGGTTTCACTTCTGATTGGTTGAAAAAGTGGCACAAGTTTTTTAACCAATCACTAAGCATATAGCAATGCAAAACCAAAGCAAACACAAATCACTTTTGATACTCAAGTGAAAACTACTTGACTGTACTTGTAACAAAACTATGAATATAATGTAATGTGTAGGGCAGTCTTTGTTGACATTATTTCTTTTGCACAAATTATTCTGACAGTGTTATCTTTGAAAAATGGATGGAGTGCAAGTACAAGAGGACTAGGTTAAATATTGAATGATATATTTCCTTTAAAAAAGTTGTGAATTGGACAGTGTACACTTTTCACTTTTATTAAGTTTGTTTATCAGGTAAATGTTTGATTAATAAGTTGATCAGGTAAAATGTAAGCAAAGATGTACATGTAGGCAAAGGTTGTCTTAAAAGTAATAGTCTTGATATTGAAGGTCAATGTTTTTTTAGGAAATAAAATTTACAGACAAAAAGGTCACTTGGAATGATGGCATTAAGCTTCAGTTTTGGAAATATAAAATTATGTAGGAAACTTAAGCAAAAACTGCAAACAAATAACATGAAATGCGCATGAAAACTGGAGCAATGCAAGTGCAAGAAAAGCTGGAAATCTTTTTTTCTTATGCTTGCCCTTATGCTTGTATTGTTCCATCGACAGTGTAAGCTGTGATATCATAAGGGCAACAGTCCATGAAGGTTCTTGGAAGCCCATAAATTATGAAATTATGACACAAGCATAAGCACTATCAGTGTTGATAAAAATTAAAGACTTCGCTTGGTGGCGAGGTGACCAGCATTCACCTACGTTTGCCACCTCGTGCTTTTACTTATTGCACATGTGAACACCCTTATGCTTATGCTATTTTTTCGTTCAGTCATTTTCCGAACGGAATGCATTCAAAAATAAACATTATCACTTATAAACTGATGGAGCCGCATAGTTTTTAATGTACTTTGATACAATTGTTAGCTTGGTCTGTGTATGTTTCTGTGGCAAATCCTAAACTTTGGAAAGACAGGGTATGACTTAGTAACAATCTAAATAACCTGCGATCTGGCGTTCTTTTTTTTTTCGCGAAAAATAGAACGCCAGATCACAGGTTACAATCTAAATGACATTCTGCAGGGAGTGCAGAGCACGTGATTTATTGGATCACAACTTGTAAGTCACCTCAGTTCAGCAAGGGATGGCTGTTATTAGCCCTGACAATAAAAGAATTATAAATTTGAAAGTTGTGTGTTGTGAACTTGAAATATTTAATAAAATGCGAGACCCTGCCTTCTGCACAAAACGAGTTCATGATATTAAAACAACACAGCATTCATGAGAATCTGTCTTTGTTTTACTTCCAATAGCATCCTTGACTTTGTTATTTACAAACAAGATAGAGTGATTTTACTTCAACTGTGAAATAGTTACTACTCAAATAGTTACTATTAGGCAACAATTCCATTGTTTTCTTTTGTTTTGTTTTGACTATTTAGCAATAATTGTTTGATTTGTTTCAAGGATTAAATAAAATCACTCTAGAACCAGCAGTTGTTGGAACATTGTTTCCTGTCTTGACTACAAAGCAGTTATTACACTGTAACTGAAGTAAAATCCTTATAGTTGACATCATTTCATTCAGAATAAATTAATTAAGATACATCTATTTGCATTATGTCGGACATCAACTGAAGCTGTCTCTAATAAAATACGTTTCCACGGACCCGAGTGATTTTTTTCTGGACTGCAAAACACAGTGTTTATTTAACTTAATTCTTTGAGCAAAATGTGGCATCCAGGACGAGTTTAAATGCAGAATCTTTCAAGTGCTATCAAAACGAATAGTGAGCTAAGAATTGTTTTAAAATCTTAAATGTCCACAGTCGCTATACATGTACATGCAGAAATTGGGCTAATTGAGTTGATGGCCGTGGTAAGTCCTCTGAGTTATAGCTAGCTCTTGTATCCAGCGAAGACAATGTAGAACTATACAAAGTTGCCTCTTCCAGCAGAAAATCATTTGCCGACCATCGAAGTGAAGTTTTGACAGTCTTCAGTATGAAAGACTTTTATTATGTAGTTCTTTCTCTAAAAATATCCTTGTCCGCAGCCGCATAAGTCGGCGAAGCACTGAGGGACATAAATTTCCTGGGACACCATAACAAATTTCGTTTGCAGAATTCACTCCACTATACACTAATCGTCTTGAAGATGTTGAAGCCACTCTCAGCCGTGCTTATCAATACACCTGGAAGCTGGTGGTGCCAGTGTACCTCTTTTATATCTTTCTGGCCCTGTAATGGTATCATGATAACAAGATCAAAATCGATATAACAAGCTCACGAGCAATGTCACGATATTTTAAGTCATTTTTGTGTTTTGCTGCAGCCGCAATGGCTGCAAGCAAAACACATTGAGAGCTGAAGTTTGTGCCGTAAGGGACGTAAGGTGTAAGGTGTAAGTGCCGTAACAGAGGAGAAATCTGAACTACCGATGTCAATCAAATCCATGAACAAACAAAATCGAAACCAATGAACCGTAGCGCTGATCGCATTCGAAGTTACGGGCCAAAGTATTCGAACGCAAACCACGTTGGACACGTTGGAAAACAGAAAACCGATTTAAAAGTATATCGCATTGGGAAAGAAAACAAACTGTGGCGCGACCACTCCAGTTTTATGAGAAAATTATTCTGCAGTTTTCATCATTTACGAAAAGAGCGAAGACTTGGAACCTCGCCGAAGGTCATAAATATTTTCTCCAAAGGACCGGTTAGTGCACAGTTTGTAAACTTTCGCTTTGAAAATAAACTTACCCTCACCTTGTCTACACTGTCTACAGCATACTAGTACTGTATTAACTCTGAACTTCATATTTTAAAATAAAATGTATGAACGTGTAACTTGTCACGCAAAGACAGCTGGAAAGGAATATACCATGCTGGTAGGCTGCACCGCTAATTGTAGCTGTATTCGAGCTATATAAAAGACAGCTAGAAACGAATTAATACTAGTAACATCACAATGGGAAAGAAACTTATTCAGTGGTGCACACCGTCGAAAACAAAGAAATATTAAAGGAAGTTCTCATTCACCAGATTCACTGCATCAGATGCAACATTCGTCAGTTCGTGTTTAAATGCGTGGCGACCAGTTTGTTTACTAGTTATTAAAAAATAATACGGTCTTCATTTAATAAACAGTTCATCCTTAAATTTCAGCTTTTCTACGACTGACAGGTAGGTACTATAGTATAAGCCCCGCTAAAATAGCTGGAAAGGGAAAGTTTTTTGAAAAATGAATTTTTGACTGCCAGACGCGCTGGCGCCACATGTTTATTTTGTGAAGATTAATTAAACGCCGTGAAAAATAGAATTTGATGTCCAGCGAGCCACTGCATCTTCGGCTACGCAGTCCTCAGTGAATCCTCCAACTTCACAAATTTCTAAAACTTTAAGAAAACGAACTTTCGCAGAATCAAAAATTGGTCCTTATCGATCTTCCGATCTTGTTGTGAAGACACTGAAATTCGACGAGTGTTCATGCGTGAAGGGATGACTGACGAATGATAATAATTATTTGTAAACTTTCGCTTTCAAAATGAACTTTGCGTTACGTTCAACGCCGTCTTTCTGTTGTTGTACGCCGGTGCGCGTGCGATTATTTATAATTTCTGAATTTTGCATATTTAACTCAGGGTGACACAACAAGTTTGTTAAGAGTTAGTTGTTCCAGTGTTTAATTTGGGTGAAAGTGGTTAAAGAACCACTGTCTTGTCACTAATAAATATATCACATTGAGTTCTTATAAGGTCAATAGATTCTGTCTTTTTCGTTGTTGTTAAAACGCTACCATTGTGACAATGATTCCAAATACAACTAACGGTAACCAGTGAGATAACGCCACTAAAAGAATCACATTGAGTTCATTGAGATTTTTTTATAATGTTAAGAGTTACTGTTTTTTATCAAAGAGACAATCATGTCAGACATTACCTTAACTTACTAGTTTTTTTTAACTTACTATGTTTGCTGTCTTTGATTTCAACATAACATTGATCAGTAAAATTATCAGGATTGAATTAACACAAAGTGACTACAATATAGTGCAATTATTAACCTGCACACAAGTGACAGACAATAAAAGACGTTGGATTTCAATCTCGACTCACTTGTCTTTCATCAACATGTTCCCTAAGACTTTGCTCTAGCAGCAAAACACATGGACCCATTGGGGCCCTATTTTTCTCATTACTTTCAAATTAAAAAAAACCTTAAAATCATAGTTTTCTAACAAAAAAAACAAAACAAAGAAGTAACGCGAAAATAACCAAGGTGGTTTCGACTGACGAAGATTAAGACGGATTACGAGCGACAAACTTGAAAAAAACTTGCCAGTTTTTTCAAGGCACGTTGTCCGTGACGTAGCTGCTACACGGGACAACTTGCAACAACAATTTTTCGCACAACAGTGTTGTCAACACGCCCGGGGGGGGGGGTACTCCCTATAATGTCCTATACGGGGAGGCTCCGCCCGAAAGGGGTACCTTTTTCTGGCTCCAGGTATATAAAAGGGTAGGGATTTCACGAGTGTAGGTGTATGAAAGGGCATGGAATTCGAAGTCTGTCATCTAGGTATTTAGAAGGGCCTTTAATTAAAACAGACACAATTATAACAGAAAGTATAAGTATAACAGACACAATTTATGGCTGTATTATTTTAATTTATTAAGCGCTACATGAAAATGATAAGAAGACGTCCTGTTTTAAGTCCATGCCACGTCTTTAAGGTATATGAAAGGGTTCTCTTTTTTCAGTTAAAGGTATACGAAATGGGTACAATTTCTGTCAAAATGGTATATAAAAGGGTAAGGGGTTAGAACTCGGGGCGGAGCCTCCCCGACATATTCCCCCCCCCCCCCCCCCGGAGTCACACACGTTGCAAGTTTTGACTTGGGTTCAAAAACTCGCACAACGTGTTGCCGAGTCGATAAGTTGTGCGAAAAATCGTCCCCGGTATCATGTTACACGGCGTTCGATTTTTCGCAATAAATGTTACGCAAAAAATCGTTGTTGCAAGTTATCCCGTGTAACATCGCCGGATACTTTGTTGCACTTTATGTTTTAGGTTTGTTCTTTTTTCATACATACGAGCTCACTACTATCCTAAATATCGATAAATAACTGTAAATCAAGTGGTCATTCATTGTTCTTGTTACATTTGCTAAGCGCTAAAGGAAGATAAATACTACTTGATGGAGCTTTTTCATTATGACGCACCTTACACTATTCAAAGCCCTCTATTTTCTTATAATTTATCTTCAAACGTTGAACGAGGAAAAAGAATCGAGAGGGAACTGGACAGAATGGGAGCAAGTGGGGGTGGGGCGGGGAGCAAGAAAAATAGAAGAGTCTAATAAATCTACTTCTTTCCAAAGATGTATTCCGTCTATTAGTTATTTCGCTCGCTATCCGAGAAACATCCCCGCCCCCACCCCCTCAGGCTTCACACTCCCGCTCACTTTGCTCCCTGAGTTTTGCGTTGACAAATAGAGAAGCTTTGAACAGTTTAAGCGCAATTCTAACCTGCGGTCAGGCCGTTAGCGCAATTCATTCTGCGTTTTGCAAAATCAAAATCATCCTCAAATCAAGGTGAAAAATTGTCAAAGAAGTTATAATAACGGAAAAAGCACCATGGGTGGCTCGACGCGGAACAGATTCATACAGATTACGAAAGAACTTGAAAATTTCAATTTCGGTGAATATTTTTAAGGTGCTCCATCCATGACGGTACTTTTGAAAACCGTTCCAGCTGAAATTTTGTCAGGAAGTTGACATTGTTAACAACATGCACACTAAGCCTGTCTTTTCACAAACAAATTAATTTAACATCATTACCATGTGAATAAACAAAAGCTGTGGTGGAACATCCAGATGCCTTCCTTTCCCTTCTGCCGTGTCGTCTCTCTCCACTGCCAAGTCCCACAGCGTGACTTGATCATCTGATCCGGATGCCACAAACACTGAGCTGTCAGTTGGATGCCACTCAACTGACGTAATGGGACCTGTATGGTGCTTGAACACTGCTACTGCCACACCACTGATTAGACAGACAGACAGATAGACAATCAGACAGACACATCTGTTAGACACACACCCATACTTTGAGATTTAACTTAGCGGCGAGCTGTACGCTTGTCACCCTGGCCAGTCTCCTAGCAATTTTAACTCAGACGGATGTAACTGGCAAAGAGAAGCTTAAAAAATTGTTTCTTTGATTTGGTTACATTACTCAAATAAACAAAACACTGCCTTTAATAATTGATATGTACTATTAAAGCATAGTTAGTAGATGGGAGAAACCATGTCTTTAGGATCACCACAATTACCTTTGAAACTGCCGGAGATCCCAAACTTTTAAAACACCATCATCGCCTCCAGAAACAATGAAAGGTTCATTTCTGCAAAGAAAAATATACCAAATATTAAGCTAAATTGAGGATGTATAGGTCTGATGAGTGATGACGCAAAAACAAGTCTTTCGATTTTTTCTTTGCCGAGATCGCAGTCATGACAACAAGTGGCATTTTCTGAATTTCCTTGTTAAATAAGCAGAAAAAGTTAAACTACAGGAGTGCTATGGAAGTTTCACATAAGTTTGTTTCCATTATAATACATCACATCCTTTAGAGTAAAGTACAGGCCCAGTCGTTTACTCAATTGTTAGTAATTTCTACTAGTTAGTATGGTAATTCTATTAAACCTGTTCCAAGAGATCACATTCACATCAGCATCATGTGCCTGCGTGGTCAGCATGCAGGCTTTAGAAGGCTTCGCTCTTGCATCCCATATTCTTATTGTCTTGTCCACTGAACATGACGCAAATACCTGCAAGACGAAATAAAGACATTGCTATGAGTTATAAATAATGATGCAACTAATAAGGGCCCCTAAGTTACTCAGTATCTACACGCTGGGATTTTGGTGTAGGCATGTTTTCAATACGGAATAAATGAAAGCTAGGTTTGAACGATTTTTTCTAAAATAAACAAGATATCATGATTGGGCATCATGATTGGCTGAAACCGTTTACCCTAACTTTACTGCCCCCCCCCACAAACAGATTGTTGGCACTATTTTCTAATTGGAAACTGTTCGAGTATTTCTAAGAATCTTCCAAACAATGGCTCTTGTACCAATGAATCAACTGTTTTTTAGTGAGCTCTTACATTTTGTTCATTTGGGCTCCACTGTACATCCTCAACAGAGTCTGTGTGTGAACTGTAAGGTCTCTGATCAACATGCCATGTACCGCCTTCCACTGGAGACCAAAGATGAATATTCTTTTTACAATCCCCTGTTGCTAACCTATTGGAAGAGATAGTGTTAAGCATAATATCAGAAGGAGCAATGTAAACTGGGGTCACTGAGCAAATTATAACTGGGAATAGAACAGAATTTTTTTAGGGTTAGGTTACTAATGTCAAGCCACAATAATGGGACTTGATTACACAAGTGTCATGCCATGTAACTTAATGGGACTACATGTGGGTGACGCTATATTCACACCTTTTTATCGCTCGGAGACAATTTTTTAGTATCACAGGCCAAGTCGTGATACAAATTGAGCTCAACTTGAAAGAAATCAGTTTCTCTATAGTTTCAAAACATTATTTCATTCAATTTTAAGACCTGTTCACTAACAATGTACACAAGCACTAAAAATAGCATGAATTAGCAGCACCTTTAAGAATCCATGACAAGTCAGTTAGACACAGCATACGTAATGATCAGTTAGAAAAGCTGTGGTAGTCATGTCCAGTTAGTGGTTGGGGTGGTGAATTTCAGTGAGCCTTGGGGGGGATATGATGTTCTGTGACTGGCATTGTACTCAGCCACTCCATCTAAAATACTATTAATAACAAAATAGCAGTAGCATGCCTGTAAAGTATAGCAACATATCCATACCTTCCATGAACAGTTCTAGACCAGTCCATGGCAAATCCTTCAACCTTGCAAAGAAAAAACAATGTTTATAAGAGACGCACTAGATTATAGCATATAAAGTAACAACACTGGACAAAAAAAATAAACTCAGTTTTCAGTTTAAATTAGTTTATGCATTGCCCTAAACCACACTAGGATAATGCAATTATACAAGACCTAAAGGTAGGCAACAGTAGAGTAAGGTATTGCCATTCAGAGTAAACTGAAGTATAGTTGACTGCAGGACTGAAGGTCCAGGGTTGTAAAATATATCCATGAAGACCTGACAGAAACCCTGAACAAGCCGTAGGGAGATGGGGGCTCTGACAGGACTTCAGCATTGGTTATAGTTAGGGATCGGTCATTATTTAGAGGGTGGGGAGTGAAAATAGGGGAAGGGTCATTTATGGAGGGAAAAAGGAGGATGCATAAATTTATGCATGCATATTGGAGAGGTTTATGGAAGTGAGTGGGTAAAAGGAGGCAGAGTCAGTAAAAAATGTGCTTCATGAAAGGGGAGGGTCAGGAAAATTTAAACATAGTCTTCCTCCATTTCCACCAGCTCTCCCCCTCTAAATAATGACTGGTCCCTTACCCACTCAGACTGATCTAGATCTTTAACAATAATTGAAACCGAGGGGCCTTATGCATCATGTGGTGGGAAAAGGACCAACACAGACATATGTCCAGGATTGAATGCTAATAAGATGCACGTTCCTCGTGACAGGTATCACAAAGTGTCTTCATTAATAAAAGTTCACCAAAACACACCAAAATCTGTCAAATATGCAGTAATGTGGAAATGTCAAATAACACAGTCAAACATAAAGTACTCATTAAACAATACTTGCGTTCAATCCTGGACATACCGGTAAGTGAATTTTTTTGCACTCGTCTGATTTGAATTAAAACAGAAATAGGTGTAAGCTGGCTTACCTGATGGCCATCAAATGTAAACAGTGGCTTGACTTCTTTTGAATGGCTCGCTCCAGCGGCAGTTGTTGGGTTATCAATGGAGATAACTTGTTGTGATGTGTCCCAGATGTGAACCTTGCCTCTCTCAGACCATGTCGCTACAATGTGTCGGTCAGGGATTGATGAATACTAAAAAGAAAATACCTGCACAATCTAAATGTCCAGTAAAAAAGCTACACAAATCAAGAACTAAAACAAAAGATAGAGCTTCAATTATTACATGTTATAAATTTCTAGAGTGCAATCAGAAAAAAAAGCGATCCAAATTGCACAAGTTTAGTTTGGTTGCAGACGGCTTGTTTCATGTGAGCATGAAAGAAAAACTATCAGGAAAAATGTGCTTGCACTTGCAGCCTAAGGATACAGGTGAAGGCAAGTTGTGTATGAAAATAACCATGTTAGTAAACCAAAATTATGGAAGGCATAACGCTTGTCACCCCCCTACTTGTACCTTTTTATGGTAGATTATGGTTATGATCCTACCCGAATTCTATTAACACCGCCAGTGTGGTTCAACATGGCTGTATCTAATTCTGGTTCTTCATCTAGCAACTCCTCATCAGAATCACCTAAAACATCAACATATTTTTGTTAGCAGAGTAAAAGTTATCTACAAAACTGTGGTTAAGCACAGCAGATGGATGTTTCATTTTACTCACTTTCTTCATCATCTTGGATCGTCTTGTCTAACTGAGACATTTTCATGACTATCAAATGATTTTGTTTTCCTGGTGCTGCCTGGGTTCCAGCCACAATGTATGCTGTCATTGGATACTGGAAAACAAAATCATGGGATTACAGTTCTTTCAATACAAATTACTAGCCCATACATGTAATAGTAAACTTGTAGCCTAAATGAAGACCCACCAGTGCCCAATTTTTCAAAGCTGGATTAAGCAAATCTGTGATAAGCATCAAACTGGTTTTAATTTATAACTTAAGAAATCATACTTTTTGTAAGTTATAAATGACGATTTTTAACTGCTATCTTGTTTCTCCTTTACTTTTTTCTGTGACTTGTCTAAGAATGTAACTTAAAAGTTGTAACAAAAAACAAAAGACAACTCTTTAAGAATTGTGCAGTTCTTGAAAATATCCATACACACCCCACAGAAGGTCATTGAGAATTCAGAGAGGGGGTCTCAAAAGCCAAAAATTTTAAAGCCAAGTATGGGGCTTAACTAGAATTTCCAAAGGGGTGGGGGGATTCAAACCAAAAAAACCTTCCGTGGGAGGGGTATGGGTATTTTCTGGAAGAATACATTAGAGGAATAATGAACATTATATATTAAACACTAGCTACAGACACTAGATACATTGTATACTCTTTTTCCTGTGTTGTGAACCCTTACCTCTGTTCTTGAATCTCCAAGACTGTCTGATATTACATCAAAACTTAGACACGGAGCATTTGTTTGAGCCTAAAAGGAAACAGTTTATCAAATAAACAAATTCTTCTTCTGGGGGCTAGATTAGTAATCAAAACAAAAACTAAAATTTTCAAGTTTCATCCCTACTTGACATACTTCATCCCTACTTGACATACAGTAGAATCCTGATTTCTCAAGTCGGGGGGGGGGGGGCCCCGCCCCCACTCTGTTTCTCAAAACTCCTGATTTCTCAAAGCAATTTTCATTTCCCTTGGATAGTACTTCCTTGTAATTTTGCCTCCAATTTCTCTAACCTCCTGATTTCTCAAAGCAATTTTTGTTTCTCTTGGAGGTTCCAGAAGTCTACTGTAGTAAGATCTTGCTGAATACCAATTGAAGCATTTAGAACATGTTAGTTCGGACCAATAACAAAAAAAAAAAAGAAAAGAAAAAAACAAAAAAAAAAACAAAACTACTTCAACACTCAAGTGAAACCCTCAATTTACAAATTAGTGAACTGACTTACAGCATGGTACATTTCATAAGCTGATCTGTCATATGTTAGTTCATCATCTTCTTCTAGCTCATCTCCAGGTAAAAATACCTAACACAGTCACAACAAGAAACCCTTGTTATTAAAATCGAATTTAAACTTAACACACATGTACAATACTGTAGTCATAAGCTTCAGGCTAAGAACTTGTTTTATGTTTTGTTTAATGAGGGGAAAGGAAAACATTTTTGTATCAATTTGAAAACAAAACAACCAAGAACAAGTTCAATTGTCAACAACTGAACATCTCATATTTCCAATTATATATCTACAGAAAATGATTATAGTACCGACACTGCCTTCCTCTCTTACACACCAAAGTAAAAACCTTCTGCACACATTGCAGACCTGTGATGTAAAATAAAGATCTAGCCCTATGTATGCTTTACCAGCCTATGTCACTAGATAGTTTATTTTTGCTGATTGATTAATCACAGTTTACCTTTTTCTGTTCCTCTTTGTTGGTCTTTAGTTTGGGCTTCTTTTTTCCTGAATTATAAATTTGTTATTATCAGTCTACAAGAGCTGTAATCTCGGAAATTTACATGTACCTGAATATAAGATACATGCACTAATTTGCAGATAACTGATGATTACTAAGATTGATATCAACCTAACACAATTTGGAAAACATGTTTGAGTAAAGTAAACATTTGGACGGGTACATGCCGGCCCTGTTATTAAAATAACTTACCGATATATTCCTTGCAAGAATGCCAGGGGATTATAGTTGTACAGAGGAGAGGAGGAAAGGTAATATTATGAGGTTAACACATTGGTATTTAAGTTTCAATACATATAAAACAATAATAATTATTGTGACTTTGAAAAAGTTCAGTATAACCATAAATCGTGTTGTTCCAGAAAATATCCATAATCCCTCCAATGGAAGGTCTGGAAAATCCAGTTTACTCTTCACTCTTTCTTGGAGCATAAGCCATCAACAGTCTCCCTCCACAGCCTCCTGTTCTGTGCATCCCTCTATAGAAATTAATGCTAACTTTCGTCTAGGGATCTGATCTCTGCGTCCAGGGAATGTCTCCAGATGTTTCAGAAATGACCTGATGTGTCTCCAGCTTAAGCCTACTGTAGCTTCATTCTTTCCTTTAAAACTTTTGGCTTTTGAAAACCCCCTCCCTCTCAGAATTTCCAATTACCCTTCTTGGAGAAGGTATATAATTGTACATGAAGTGTCATGAAGAGCCACAAGTAGGACTGTACCTGTACTGGACCCATCACAATTGACTGGTGGAATGGATTCTTCAATTTCATTATCATCATCATCATCATCATCATTGTTGTCGTCATCTTCAACTTCAATACCACCATCACTGTCACCTTCCTCATCATTATCATATATTTCCATTTCCTCATCCCCAGAACCTGAGCATAAGAACAGATTTTTTGAGGCATACTATTACTGTATCTCCCCGTTTCTCTTACCAGGGACATCAAATGCAAGAATGAAAACAAAGTATTACTATTTAAAGTTCTCTTTGGGGACTCTCTTTTAGGTTGTACCTTGTTTCATTTGTAAGTACAGATTGTGTGACAAGCCAAAAAACAAATGAATTGCAACTGGTGGTTAAACTCACATTTATTGGCTCAAATTACTGAAATAATGTAAGTCCTATACATGTTTGCACATTTTAGCATACCGGTAACCCAGTGACCATCTATTACCTCACAATCTGATTGGCTACGCTAAGGTGTCCTAATTTTCGATAGACTTCTCTGGGAGCACGAACAAGTAAAACTACTGAAATCACAAACCAAAACTAAAAATACATCACTTCCACTGAACTTTTTGTTGAATAGATATCGGTTTCTGGGTTATGCTAAATCAAATAGATGGCCGGCCTAGGTTTCTATTGACTTTTGATGGTAGACTCAGGGCTTTGCCTCTCGCCAACTATCAGCCGATATAAACCTCGAGCTTGCCATCTAATTGTTACATGCAAGTATATTTACACCACTGTATAAAAATATGTTTTTGTTGATCCCCATTACTATTGATTTTTTATTTAACAGGGAACACAAATGCGAGCCCCGGAGTCACCAGATGGCGGCCTTTTATAAGTAGATGTATGATTAAAAAAATAAACGGATGGCAGCAATGAGCTTATTATTAATGTAAACGCAACATAATGTAGACTTCTGAGTGCTGTGCAATGTACACCACTATTGTGAAGTGGCAGTGACCGCATGAATTACTGAAGCTCGATCATGCTTTTACTTTTGCCCATTTGCGTATTCAATTTAACAGATCTGCTAGGAAGCAGATAATTCTAGTTAATAAACAAACCTTCGATATATTCTTGGTCCGCCATTTCACTAAAAATGCGCCCAAACAGATGAAATTGATGATGTCTTGCTTGCACGTGTGAAGAAGGTCCACAACAAAAATTGCAAAATTGAAATGCGGCATACATGAAGTGTCTACTGCGATGCATGAACCGCTGAATTGGTACTCAGTCCTCTTGGACAGCTCGTTCAATATGGCCGACGAAGTGGAAGAAACACGGTCGAAAAGAAAGACGAAAGAAACAACTGCTGGTGTGGTTTATATGAGTCGATTACCACCATTTATGAAACCAGCTAAAATAAGAAACATATTTTCACAATATGGAGAAGTAGGGAGACTATTCTTACAACCAGAAGGTGAGAATTGTGTAAAATACTCTTGTAGTCAAAAACTGATGTTTGGATTCATGTGACGTGTTTGGTAAAATCACATGATCTTTTATACCAACTTATAACGTTTTTGCAATTGAATTGTTAAAGTTTTACAAGAATAAATGTAGGAGGCTTGTTTCTCTCAAGAAGACATTCTTCAAACTGACAGTGACGTTGTAGAAAAGCAATCAAATAAATGGAACACAAACTATAAATTCTCAATTCTCTTTGACATGCCGCTTCTTGTTTCTTTTCTCGTTCTCTTTTCCGTTTGTAAGATCCTTCAGATCTGTAACGTAAATAATTCTTGAAATCTGTTTTTTTTTTATTTGTTTTTGTATTCATTTGTTTGTAGATGCCTCTGTGAGGAAAAAGAGAAAGAAACATGGTGGAAGTGGAAGGAAGCTATTCACTGAAGGATGGATTGAGTTTAAAGACAAACGCATTGCAAAGGCTGTAGCCCTGAGCTTGAACAATACACCCATTGGTAATTCAATTTCAGGGATAGAAATTTTTTCAGCTGGGGTCGGGCAGCATCTCTCGCAAGGTCTTACATTGAGTGGCTTGCTACCCTTGCTACACTTAGGACTTACCAACTGCTACACTTAGGACTTACCAACTGCTACACTTAGGACTTACCAACTGCTACCCCCACTTAGGACTTACCAACTGCTACACTTAGGACTTACCAACTGCTACACTTAGGACTTACCAACTGCTACACTTAGGACTTACCAACTGCTACACTTAGGACTTACCAACTGCTACACTTAGGACTTACCAACTGCTACACTTAGGACTTACCAACTGCTACACTTAGGACTTACCAACTGCTACACTTAGGACTTACCAACTGCTACACTTAGGACTTACCAACTGCTACACTTAGGACTTACCAACTGCTACACTTAGGACTTACCAACTGCTACACTTAGGACTTACCAACTGCTACACTTAGGACTTACCAACTGCTACACTAAGGACACAACAAGGACCAGTAGAATTACAAGCTCACAAAAGCAGCTACACTACTGTTTGGCTGGGTCACTAATCTACAACACATGTCAGTATCCTAACCTCCTTTTTCAAGGCTCTTTCTTTGCCCTGCTCCATTCTCCAACAATTTTCCCCCAATAGGTCCTTTGCATGACCTTGTCACATGGTATAAAATCAGCCATGCTGGAATGCAAGTTGAAAAGACATCCAAAACAAAGGAAGGTGAAGCTCGACTGGTCTGGTATGATTCACTTTGTTCTGAATGCCCCACTGTGTAACTTGCCTCCCAGCCTGGATGACTTTGGGTTGTACAAAGGGCCTATTAAAAACCAGGAACAAAATACTACATGCTAAACAAATATTTTTTTTTTTTTGGGCCCGGGGGGGGTTTTAAAATTTTTTGACTTTGGGGGGGGGGGGTTTTGGGGGGGGGGGGTTTTTGGGGGGGGGGGGTTTTTGGGGGGGGGGGGGTTTAATATTTTTTTTTTTTTTTTTTTTAGTTTTTTTTTTTTTTTGAAAAAAAAAAAAAAAAAAAAAAAAAAAAAAAGGGGAAAAAAAAAAAAATTTTAAATTTTTATTAAAAATTTTGAAAAAAAAAAAAAAATATCGGGGTTTGGGGATATTTTTTTAATATTTTTTAAATAATTTTAATTTCAACTTCAAAAAAAAAAAAAATTCTTTTTCTCCCCTTTTTTTAGGGGGGGGGGGGGGGGGTTTTTTGGGGGGGGGGGCTTTTTTAATTTTTTTTCCTACAGGGGGGGCCCTTATTGGAGGGGGGCGCTTATTCGAGGTTGGGCGCTTAATCGAATAAATACGGTAGCTACTAGAACTTCCTCAAAGTTTCAACAATCCCACGATTTTCAAACCTCACGGACTTTCAATACACTTTGAAACTTTATGAAGTCATTTTGAAACATTTTTTTTTTTAGGCCAAATTCTTTGGTTAATTCAAAGTAGTCAGATTTAAATGAGCTCTGTCACTGTATTTCATCATTATTAATTTTTTCCATTCCTTTAAATGTTATCTACCCTAAATAAGGTTAAAATAAATTCTTATTACAGGTGGAAAAAAAGGAGGATATTACCATGATGATATCTGGAATATAAAATATCTTCCAAAATTCCTTTGGGGGCACTTGAGTGAAAAGATATGTAAGTCAACTTCTTTATAGCCTGTTATGTTCTACTGTTACATGTTGCTGTGCAATTGATCAAGTACAGTAGCTTTATTTATGCAATTTAACTGAGTCCTCCTCCAATGTGATGGAATGTGTTTTTGATAATGTGCAACACTACTAAACAAGATGTCCAAATCAACCACTGCATTTTAAGCTGAATAAACAGAATGAAAATCATACCCATAAACAGAATGTTGTACCTCTTTATGTAAAAATGCAAAGTGCGCTTACTTCAGTTCTTCAGTCATCTCCTGTATGCATTACGCACACATGTACGGATGACCTACAGTTTAGTAATTTTGTACTATTATTTTTGCGTGCTATGTCATAATGTGCACTTGATCATTTTCAAATAATATTATAACCTTAAATGCTTTTGTTATTTATATCTTATAGCCTATGAGAAAGCTACAAAGGAATCAAGAATGAGAACTGAAATATCCCAAGCTAAAAAGGAGGCCAATTTTTATTTACAAAATGTGGAGAAAGGAAAAGCTATAGATGCCATGGAAACAAGAAAAAGAAAAAGGAGTGATCAGGTAAGGCTATGTATACCCTCGTCTCTACTGAGATGACAGGGTGAAAAAATACATTAAAGATGAATTCCAGTCCGTACTGCGCAATCTCGGCTGCAATGTTTATCGGAGCCCAACAAGAAGGAATGTTTACAAGCAAAACTAAAAATTCCGCGACAAACTAACCTTTTTCTTCATTATTAACGCCAGATATTCTTGCAGAACAAATAATAACGAGTAGAGGAACCTTGACGCTATTTCAAACCGACGTTTCAGCTCATCGGAAATTCTTGAAGTAAACGAACTGTAATGGCGGACTAAAAAACTTCATGTATGCTGTCACCGAAGTGTAACGTTGCAACGAATTCAAAACAAAAACGAAAACAAACCCTGAGTCTGCGCAGTACGGACTGGAAATCAGCTTTAAGTGCACCTGCACTTTATATCCCACAGACAGTTATTTGTACTACTTGTCCTTTTCTTGGCTTCTTTGACCAGGCTTTTAGCCGGGTGGGAGTCCAGGAGTCTTATGGACGGCCACTTTTCAGAGAAAATTAATACAAATAACAGTCTGTATACAGAGGGTTTTTTTTAGCAAATTTGGAAATCTTTAGATACCTTTGCACTCATAACTGCAAAAAAACACCTTGCATGCTCCTCAGGCCCTCCCATGGGGACAAAGTCAGGCCTTATAAAAATTTTGGACTCCCACTTTTTAAATCCTGGCTAAAAGCCTGCTTCTATCGGCCAGAAGTCAAAAGAAGAGGCCATTTGATTACAGGGATTTGAATAAAAGCCAGTTACTGGCGGACTTCCACTGCCTATAGGGCCGCTTACTGCCATCTGCTAAGACTTCATTTATGAGATTTGTAAAAAAAATGAATCTGAAAAGTTAATAGTTTGTTCAAAAAACCTGTTCTCTGGTCAAGAAAAGAAATTATCAACAGCACCCATTTTGATGCCCAGAATGCTGGAAATTGCATTTCCTGGATTTCAAATCTTTGTGTTGGAGCACGCCCCCAGACTCCCCTAGGGAAAAGGTGCCTTAGGGCCTCTTTTGTGGTTACAGCCACCTATTCCAGCATCGGAAGTCGCCTGATGAAAAATGTTATTGAAACCCCTGGGCCGGGTTGTTCGAAAGCCGATTAACACTAACCCAGGATTAAAAGTTTATCGAGGGTTCAATTTCTCGTGGATAAAAGTGTTTTTATTGCTTATGTTTTGTGGAGCTTGAGATTAGTCGATGTCAAAAATGGAGGACAGTCTTTAATCAAAAAGATAATAGACAGAAAACCTGTTCAATGAGAAGTTAAAAAAGTAATATCAAACCTCCCACTTTGATCCTTAAATGCTGGAAATTGCTTTCTGAGCTCCCGGTTTCATTTTTCTGTTGGGCCCCCGCCCCCGCCTCGCCGCTGCTCGCCCCTGTTCCGTCGAGATGAAATGTTATTGTAAACCCCTGATCTCTAAAAAGAGAAGTATCAACTGTTGAGGTTCTGTGAAAAAATTTAGCTCTGTTGCCAGTTATTTTATTTGTCAAGTGATATATTTTTTGTAACGCTTTATTACAAACATCTGTCACATCGTGCGGAAAGAAACGATGATGCACATTATGCTTCAAACTCTTAAAAAATGCAAGGAAATTAACATAGTAATGGCAATTAATTTTATTTTTTTTTTTTTTTTGCGTTTTTAAACGTTGTTTGGAATGAAGGAATTGAAAGCCTAGATTTGGGGTCAGGAAAATGTCAGGAAAGTTTGTTGGGTGGTTTAGTTTGTAGTACAGTACTGCTTTTAGCCAATGCGCGTTCACCCTTTCTAGAGGCTATTTTAATTACAACTTTGTCGAAACTTTGGGGCTTGCAATGTTCGACGGTAATTTTTTTAATTTGTCTGAGAACTTACGTAATTATCATTGTTCCTTGTACAGAAACCTGTTGAAAAAAGATTGCGAACTTATAAGCAACATCAAGCCATAGAAGGTGACAAACTAAAAGAGGCTATCCCTGAGAAATCCACACGAAAAGACACAGGAAAATCACTCAGTAAAGATCTGCTTAGAAAGGTAAAGAGAAAAGGACTTCTATAGGATGCAATTACAGTAAGCTGCCGGTTTAAAACTGTACATCCAAACTTTTTTCTTTCTGCTCTTGAAACTATCTTTGTATAAATTTATGTGTTCTTTGCTTTGTAGGTTTTCTCCTCGTCAACTGGAAGATGACAATAGATGCAACTGTAGTCCCTTCTTGGCAGTACTGTTGCGCCGGGTATGGTGAACTATAGCTATCCAGCTCACTTCTTCGTTCTGTGGCCTCAGTTACCTGTGGCTTTATGTCGTCATTTCATCTCCTCTTGCCAGTAGGCGCCTGCGGCTTTATGTACTTTGCCGCTTTATTTCAGCGATGACTTCATTTTACGTCAGTTGGTTTATTCATTGATAGTGTTTATTCCATGTCTCGATCATGATCCCGATCGTCTTTTACGCATGGTTCAGCCACGTCACGTGTCGTGCCTAGCTTTCGGACCGTAGTTTGTGATCGTGTGTTTCAAATGGAACTATGTCACGGACGGCGTAAAAAAGCTGGCCAATTTGTCAAGTTCATAATCCGTCTTCCTCAATCGTGGCTATCCTTGATTTGTTATTACTTCGTTAATGCTATCCTACCTTAGAAAACTGTGACATGTCTTCTTTAGATGTCCACACTGACATTCCTTAGCTTTCCTTATTTGACTTCAGTCTAGTGCACGTAGCTCTGTTTTATTCACACATCAGATGGAATTTATGTTATTTATTTTTGTGACTGTTTTTATCTGGAACTTGGATTACACTCTAGAGGAATTTGGCCGTTCTTGTAGCGTGCAAACATAGTGATTCGTTACCTCTTGTGATAAGCCTTCGAAAGTGGCCGTTTGCTGCAGACAAGAGAAGGAGGAGAGGGGATGTAAGTTGTTATTTTCCACCAACAAAAATCTACAACTACAGTGGACATCAACTTAAGCGCCAAAAAAGCCCATCTACTCGGGTATTGCACGAAACTGTCAATAAAGATGCGTACAAACTTTTTACAAAGTTCAACGTTTTACAAACTTTGTTATCAAGCATCTCAGATGTTTTATATTGTTAGAAAGATTTGATAGTCAGCTAGTCGTTTAGGTAATGCATCAAAACTCTCTTCAGTACGATAAAATGAAAGGGTCAGTGTACTTTAATGTGTATTTTTATAATTAAACCCACATGACATCTGAGGCTCACGTTAACTTTTAGAATACAATATTTCTGTCAGTAGGAAAATTCCGTTGTTTTCGCGGCAGTAGCAACTTGATGGAACAATCACAGCTGAGAGACAATAAAAACAAAATTAAACGGCACTAGTTTTTTCTGATTCATTGTTTATTTTAGCTTCATTCAACGAGATACCGTTTAACATTAAATTGCCATTCTTTCGGCAGCAGTTTGTACAGGCACCGTAACGATGTGATGCACATTTAACGAACCAGAATTGACAACCAACAAAAACATTTTTGACTTGTTTTCGACACCTTTCCAAAATTGTCCAAAGGTCATTTGATCGTTTTCGATCATTTCTGAACACTTCCCAAGACATCCGAAGACTTCCGAAGATTTCAGAACAAGACGCGAAGTTGTTTCGACCATATTCTGAATACATGGCATTTCGAACTGAAACCGTGACAAACGCTGGACACGAACAAAAAGAATTGGCTGTAAGGCAAGGGATAAAGAGAGATAAAGAGAAATTATTGTTTTCATTTCCAGTTCAGACCGGAGTCGTCAGCCTTGATCTTTCGAAATGATCATTCAATTGAGAATTAACCAAAATTTAATTCTTGCGGCTGAAGGGGGAATGAAGAAAAGGAATGTAGAATAGTTGCTTGGAATTATAGAAAAATTTCATTTGAGATTTATCAAGCGGAATAATGGAATAAAACTGAGCAAATTTTAGACAGGGAATGAAGAAAAAAATGAACGTTCATCTTTTGACGAGCGCGATGAGAGTCGGCCGCCTGTAAATTACCAGATCCATGAGCATTATTTTATAAACCTTTTTGGAACGTTGGGCGTATTTTTGTGCACCGACATTTTGTAGGGAAAATATTCCAAATGCCCAACCTGAAGTTACAAAGCGAAACAAAATTTTGCTAGCTCTTTCTACAGCAATGGCAAAATTCGTGTCGCGCAAATTCTAGTAGCTTGTGGTTAGAGTGTTGTTTTTCAGTGTGACGGTGCTCACAGGGTTGTCATGGTTACCCTACGCGCTCGGCTCTTGTGCTCAAAGCTCCATATTTCCAAGCTCATCTATTGTTGATGAGTTTAATCCCAACAGGGGCGCAAGTGAAGACCATCATGTCTATCTTGAGTTGTTTTTATTTTCATAATTATTCGTTCTCCCGCTGTGTTAAACACCCGTATCATAACAAATGATCTTAACTCCATTCATAGTCATTGAACCGAGCAGTGTATCTTAAAAGAAATGCCATTTTCTGAACAGAAGGTCAGCTGATGCAACATGTTTCAGAGAACGTATTTCGAAGGCTCTTGAAAGGTGCTTGAAAGTTATGTTAAAAGCGCTAGTTTCTTACTGAACACTGAGCAGAAACAACGACGTAAAAACAAATTCGTTAGTCTTAATTGTTCGCCCACCCAATTAACTAACACTAATCTTAAATATGCTATTATCAACAATAACTTCTTAAATCGACAGTTGGGAAGGAAGTGTCTAGAACCTCCTCGCGATTGTTCAATTCGATTAAAAAATTAAATTTGTTCAAGAGAAAATTGTATTTCTTCACTGTCCACAAAAACAGGAAAACAATAGAAATATATTGTGGCAAAATATCTGCCATCATACTGAGTCCTCCAGGTCGTTAAAAACCAATTAACTCAGCAGCATTCCTCTCGTGTTTGCTTGTTTTTCAATTGTGTATTAAACTAATCATGTAATTCTTTGAAGCGAAGTATTTAGATAAAGAAAACTCCAGCTGGGTCCGAATAATCTATTCATTTCACAGACTATGCGTCGCTGTGAAAAGACGTCATTATCGAACAGTTTCAAACGTAGTTTTTAACGCGTTTTACTAATAAAGGTAGAGGGGTGGGGGGGGGGGGGAGCGGTGGAAGGCGACTGCGTGCTAAAGGCTAGGCGTACAGTTCGTGACTTGCATAAATTTATTCTCCTTCGCAATATTACAGTTTGTACGTGCGGTAAGATACTTAAGATGTCGGTGAAACCGCGGTTCTTGCTATGTGTTCGTTCGATCTCACAAAGTAAACGCAGCGAAGCTAATTGTCGAGTTTGTGGTTAGTTTAATGTCTGCGAAAACTGGATATTAAATATGAGGAATCATTATGGTGCTGTCAATAAACAGACGTCTAATATTTTATATTTAATAGTGGTTTACCTGGAAACGCCATTACGAAGGAACTTTATCTTGTCGCTTCGCATTCCAAATTAAACTTTCTTTACTGAATATTGTACGGATTGAATGTAGTATGTTATTTGCTTGCTTTGGGATTCAGACCTTCCGAGTACTAATTTTTCTAAACCTTTACTATGGGGTACGAATAAAGTTGTTGTTGTTGTACATTGAGATAGTGGAGTGTTTAGAACAAGCAGGATCCGACAGAAAGATCCCTCTGAAATCACCAACCCCTGATCTAGAATGGTAGCTCTAGTTCAGCAACATAAAGAGAGTACCTTCACCTCTGTAAAATTCAACCTTGCTTCGTAGCTTTAGCGGCACTAAAATAGACATTGTTGTACTTCGTGTGTCCCGTCCCCTACCCTTCCAGATTCTCTGCTCCCGTAGTCCCCTCCCGACCCTTGACTATAAACAATACAACCTGTCCTGCGGCGATTAATGAAATCTATTTTCAAACAATCAATGAGATGTAAAGATAACGTGGTCATTAATCAGGAAAGCCCATCAAGTTCTCAACAGAGTATATAAATAGATGCTGCTGTTTTGAAGAATTACTTATTCAGTCACATCAACAGCTTCAAAGTTGAATAAGTTATGTCTAAGCGGAGTTCTTGGTGACTTCTGAGTTCTCGTCAGACGATCATCAGCTGCGCAACGGGTGAAGAACAGGTTGGACGTTGAGGCAAACGGAAAAGTTTGTTTCTGTTCTGAGCATCAATCAGTCAAGCCAAATGAATAAAGCGATTGGAATAAATTGAAAGAGAAGTCTAAAGACTACAGCAACTCTGCAGACCATGTTACATCCTGAAAACTGACCCGAAGCAAAACAGGTGTGTAGAGCAGTGTTTTGGAAACATGATGAACAACAATTCAGACCCAAAGGGTTCGTCAGGAAATCAGCTTTGTTCGCTATTAAAACAAGTGCAAACGGGAAACGACATTACATTTGCGGAATTCCGAGCGTTGTGTGCTTCCATCTCTTCTGTAAATGCTTTCCTTGCAGTGATAGCTATACTTGGTAACAGTGTGATTATTGCAGCGTTTTACCGCTCTGAATCACTGAGGACACCATCTAACCTGCTCTTACTTGGTTTGTCGTTTTGTGACTTGTTTGTCGGCTTAGTAACTCAGCCTCTTCTTGTCGCTGAAACAGCTTTATTCGCCGCAAATTCGAAGGAAGCTTGTACACTCAAGGATTTGTATGTAATATTCCTGTTCGCGTTTTCATCCTCCTCTATGCTTCACGTCTGTTTAATCAGCATTGAACGCTCCATAGCCATAGTTCACCCTTTTAAACATCATCGCTTTGTAACAAAGAAGAGAGTTGTGGGTATTTTTCGTGGTATTTTGGATTTCGTGGGCTCTGTTGACAATTTTCACTCGACGCGAGCATGGAGGAGGCTTTATAGGCTACTCGCGCATGGCGATTTGTTATTTTCAGCGCTTTGGTGGTGCTTGTGATAAACATTCGGTTATGGATAGAAGCTAGGAGACATTCAGCTCTGATTCGGTTGGTTCAAGCCTCTTTACAGAGTTATTCGACGTCGCCGGAAAACTCAGAAAGTAGAGAAACGCGCGCGGTGAACAAAGCTGCCCGTGACTCCAAAGCAGCGAAGACAATTTTGCTCATCATTGGTTTTATGATTTTGTGTAATTTGCCGCTCATAGCAACGTTCATTGCGCGTAAGTTTTACGGTGTGCGTGGTCGAGTGGTTACTTTGCTTTGGTTTGCTTCAAACACGATTGTTCTGTTGCCAGCCATACTAAACCCCATAATTTATTTCTGGCGTCGGAGAGACTTTAGGAATTCTGTGAGAAGAATGTTTGGTTGGCAAAATGCCGTGGAAGTACAACGATAGCAAACAACTTATTTCAAGTCATCGCAAAAGGAATGGAGTATGACTCAGGAGACAACAAGCACAAAATAGAAACAGCGATTTATTATGTAAGAATGAGCTTAAACCAGAAAGAACAGAGCTGTCTAATTACATTATGGTGTTCCTTTAGGGCTTTTCTAGTTCTGTAACCATCGGCGACAGGGCCTTAGAAAAAGGGTTCAGACTGAGTTTACTAATTGTGAAGCATAGCTCGATATTTTTTCCGGCTCAATATTTTTTCCGGGCATTTAATAGTTTCAAATACTTGCCGTCTTGGCGGTATTTGAAATAATTAAATGCACAAGGATCACAACTGAGCCTCTTTTTGTTCTTGTCATCAAATAACGTATAAATAAAATCTGTAATTAGACCAAGATGTTCAAGATTTTGTAGCAGTTGTAAGATCAACAGCAGTTATGCAGCGAACGGTTGCAAATGCCGAAACATTCAGATCAGTCTCGAAGGGAAGTTCACTTCGATTCGCCAACTTGACAACCGCAAAACAGCAATAAAGTTCATGCTTGAATGAACCAATCAGTGCTCGTCATTGTGTAAATCACTGCAAGAGGAGATATTTTGAATTGAAATGTTATTTGTTTCTCGGAGATACAACCACCTCTTCAATATTTGCGAAATAAATTCATGTGTGGGTGTGTATCCTAGTGAGTGTTTGTCCCTTTAAAAGGTAATTTCCATTCGCCAACACGTCACGAACATAAATTAATTTTTTGATTTCAAAAGGTCGATACAGTCTCGCTTCACTTAATTGTGGTATTTTGCATAACTTTTACAAACCAAGCCGCTTAAATTTCACAATTTCTTCAGACAAATCAAACGATTTCAAGCAAACAAAAACTGATTAAAAAATAAAGTAAAAGAGAAGAAACAAATTGTATTCTAAGTTTCGTTTCTAATCGAGAAACATGTCAGCTGAAGAGTTCATTTAATGCACCTACCGATGGACTGTCATAGGATAAGGGAGTGGGTCAGCTCCAGAGTATTTTTATGATTCTGTGCTTATCGGAAGAAGTGGAGTGAAAACACGCGAAAGGGCCCCAGTCCATGCCCATTTTCATATTCTCCTTCTCCCATTTCCTCCCTCCCCCAGACCCTTTTAGAAGTCAACCAGGCATACCCTGGGGAGGTACTCCCTATAATGGCCTTTACGGGGAGGCTCCGCCCGAAAGGGTTGACCCTTTCCAGGCTCCAGGTATATAAAAGGGTAGGGACCTTACAGGTTTAGGTATATGAAAGGGTATGGAAATCTGCCATTAGGATATTTGTAAAGGCCAGTACATTAAATATTTCGAGCAAACGCAACTTTTGGCTGTATCGTCTTAATTTATTAAGCCTGAAATAAAAATGACAAGAAAACTTCCCGTTTAAGGTAAATGTGATGACGTGTGGGTATATGAAAGGGGTGCCTTTTAGCAATTAAAGGTATACAAAAGGTCCACCTTTTCTATCAAAATCGTATATAAAAGGGTAAGGGGTTGGACCTTCGGGCGGAGCCTTCCCGTACAAAACTTTTTCGAGTACCCCCTCCGGCCACGCATACTAGTGCTTACGACACATTACAAAAGCTGGTCGCTGTTACGATAATGATGAAAAGAAAAGTGATGCTTTTGAAGAAAATTCAGAAGAGATTATGGGTAGAAAAAAATATTTCCTTTGTATATTGTCGACAATCAAGTTTTTCTGCACATTAATCTCCGCGGCACCATACAGTCCGTTTATATTTACTGGAATTGTAGATCTTTACACTCACTCACTCATAGATTGTGCATCTTGCATTTTTGTCTCCAGAGCTACTCGAGCACGTGACCAAAAAGAACGGAGGCTCTGGCAACTAGAATGAAACTAGAACAATATAGCCGAAATATTTTAAGTGCCACTTTCATGGTCAATTTTCAGTATTATCTGTTCCATCCGCGAGTAGACCTTTCGAGACGGTGTAAAAGAGATACTGAGGCGGATCTGGCGATTTAGGTATATATGTAGAAGCAAGAGCATAAATGGCAGCGTGATTGGGGCAAACCAACAAGGACCCATTCCAGGCCCGAGAAGACCGATGACATCGGCACCCCTTCCATGCCCAATGGGAAAACCGTCAGTACTAACATCTCTTCCAGAACCGTCGACATCAGCATTCCATCCAGGCCCAATTGGAAACCCCCAACAACCCCAAGCAAACGGAAAAATCGTAGGCATAAGCTTCTTAGTTCCAGCACCAATTCGATATCAGCAGTCTATTCAGGCCCAATTGGAAACCGTGTGCATAACAATCTCTTCCATGCAGAATCGTCGACATCAGTAGTCTATCCAGGCCCAATGAGAAAGGGAAAAAAAAAAAAAAAAACAAAAAAAAAAAAAAAAAAAAAACAAAAAAAAGAAAAAAAAAAAAAGCCCAAAGGAAAAAAACCGTCGGCAACAGTATCCCTCCAAGGCCAAACAGGAAAATCGTCGGGATTGGCATCTCTTCTAGAACTGCTGATATCAGCACCCCTTTCACCCCTTTCAGGCCCAGTGGGAAATTTAAACCGTAGCTAGATAAACAGCATCCGTCCCAGCTACAGAACCGTCGACAACAGGAACCCTTCCAAGCACAGTGGGAAAACCGTTGGCAGCAGCATCTCTTTCAGAGCCGTCGACAACATCATCCTTTCTAGGCTCACTGGCAAGACCGTCGACGACATTAGAATCCTTTGCAGTCCCAATGGAAAGACTACCATCATCATCATATCATATCTTCCACACCACTGGAGAAGATCGCCTTCATCGACGTATTATCAAGGCCTAAATTCACAGCACTCCAGTGGAATACCTTTTGGAAACACCTCGTATTTAAGCACTACAAAGCCCGACTTTGAAAGCAATCTCGCATTCAGTCCAGTTTGGACAGATAGGGGGTAAATAAACTGGATTGCCCGTAAAAGAAGTCAGAGGGTTTTGGCGGGAAACAGTTTTTATTGTTAAGATGGAAAATCATCGTGACCTACGAAAATAAGAGCGCGAGCGTGTTGGGGAAAAAACAAAAAAAAAAAAAAGGGGAAAAAGGAGAGGGGGTGACGGGTAGTTATTAACATCCAGAGAAATGTTTCAAACCCCTTGTTCTGTGCTGTAGCTATGACTGAGGTTTTTCTTCTAAGAGGACAGGTAAAAAACCCTAGTTTATACTTTAGTTGTCATGGCTACGCCTATAATCTATTCGGATGGATTTTAAATTCGTTGTGATCTAGTTAGTAACTATGTTGTGATGCTAGCAAATGGTGTTCTGCAAAATAAAATAAAATTTCCAACTCAACTATGTTAGCATATGCGAGTGTCTTCTTTGATAGCAGTTTAAAGTTATCAAGCATGGCTTTGCGGAAACGTCCTATAAATCAGGCTGTAAAAGGAACTGGTGTAACTGAACACATACGAGATGGGACATTACGCTTTACCTTAAACATGTATACAGTACTTTTATTGAAAAAAGTAACACAGTAATAAAAAAAACAAAAATAAAGTAGTATGGAAATAAAAAACTAATCAAGAGTTGTACATACAGAAAAACATTTACATAATATGCCATAAAGAGCTTAGTTAGTATTCTATTTCACTAACAATTGATAAGACTTTTTTCAGTGTCACTGACTAATGTGGGAAAGGTAGAGAAGGAGAATTAAACTAGGCAATACATTTTCTGATTGGCTTATGTTAACTTTCTTTTTCAGTAACAAGGCTGGTAAACGAAGGCGAGATTACGAGATGCCTCAATTTTCTAGTTTCGATTGCATGAAAATCTTATTAATTATTTCGTTAAGATCAAGATTCATTTCTATAGAACCATTAGTACAATAATAAAGGTATGTTTTTAGGTATACAGGTTGTATGTCTAGTCGCTCAAAGTCCCAAAGTCATTACAATGGCTAGTAAACACAAACGTAAACAACACAATGAATGAGAACCCGAGGTAGGCCCACGTGACCGGCGCCGCGTGCGGGAAAATACGTGTGACCAAGTCGCGATTGGTGTTCATTTTTTTTAGAGGGGTTTTTAATTAAAAGGAAAAAAAAATTTTTTTTTTTTTTTTTTTTTTATTTTTTTGAATGAAAATGAAACCCCCCCTTTTTTCACCAAAAAAAAAAAAAAAAAAAAAAAAAAAAGACTCGCTCGCGCCCGTTTTCCCCCCCCCCGTGCCAGCTACAATATTTGCTTAGAGTTTTGATTGGTTTACTGGATTGTCTGTGTTCTTTGTGATTGGCTAGAGCGATTACTTTGGTTTTGGTTTTACGACACTTAATTGAAAACGTCTCTATCTGATTGGTGAAAAAAGGTGGCGCGAGATTTTGTTGTGGCCCAATCACAGAGCGAAGTATTATCATTGATACTTGAAAACCTCTCAATAACGCTATGTCTTCGATTTAAAGGTTTTTTATCTTGCGATTGAGAAAGTTTCTTTTTCTTTTGTCCTAACTGGGTACAACATTACTTCCTACTGCTGTTCATCAACGACATTTTGGAAACCAAGCATTCTCTTCAGACAAATCCTGAAGTCCCTTCTGCGCCAGAAATAAGTTACTGGGTTTAACGAGGTGGGCAGCAGAACAATCGTGTTTGAAGCAAACCAAAGCAAAGTCACCACTCGACCACGCACACCGTAAAACTTACGCGCAATAAATGTTGCTATGAGCGGCAAATTACACAAAATCATCAAACCAATGATGAGCAAAATTGTCTTAGTTGCTTTAGCGTCGCGATGGGCCCTTTGTACTGAGCGTGCCCCTTCGTTTTCTTCTTCCGATGTCGAGTGCCTTTGTATAGAAGAGTTTTGAATCTGTCTTGAATGTCTCCTTGCTTCTATCCATAACCTGATGTTTATTACAAGAACGACCAAAGCGCTAAAAATAACAAATCCCATGCGCGAGTAGCCTATGAAACCTCCTCCGTGCTTGCGTCGAGTGGAAATGGTTAACAGCGCCCAAGATATCCAAAACACCACCAATGATACCACAATACTTTTCTTCGTCACAAAGCGCTGATGTTTAAACGGGTAAAATATGGCGATGGAACGCTCAACACTTGTTAAACAGACATGAAGCACAGAGGAGGATGAAAACGCGAACAGGAATATTACATACAAATCCTTGAGTGTACAAGCTTCCTTCGAATTTGCGGCGACTAAAGCTGTTTCAGCGACAAGAAGAGGCTGAGTTACTAAGCCGACGAACAAGTCACAAAACGACAAACCAAGTAAGAGCAGGTTAGATGGTGTCCTCAGTGATTCAGAGCGGTAAAACGCTGCAATAATCACACTGTTACCAAGTATAGCTATCACTGCAAGGAAAGCATTTGCAGATGAGATGAAAGCGCACAACGCTCGGAACTCTGCAAATGTGATGTCGTTTCCCGTTTGAACTTGTTTTAACAGCGAACAAAGCTGATTTTTTGAGGATAATGTAGGACTGGTTTGGTTTTCTTCTAGAATATTTGTGTTGTTGTTGCTGTTGAACATCTTTCGTCTATTTTTCTTTAAAGTCAGACGGCACACCTGTTTTGCTCGGAATCTTCAGGTATTCTTGTCTATCTGATTTCTGATCCGGAATTATTCCAGTCGCTTTTCAATAAACGTCTTCTACTGTCTTCAGTGAATTTAAAAGCTGTTCTGTTTGTTACTGGCGTTCGGAAGCAAACAAACTTTTCAGTACATTATATATGTGGTGCATTATAGACTTCATTTTCCATTAGTTAGTTATGTTGGTTTGGCGGCGCTAGTTTAGTCTAAATACAGAACCAATTAACTTTTTAACTGACTCACTTTCCGCCTGCAGCATTTGAACACTAGCCGAGAATGACAGTTTCTTCCGATAGACGCTTGTTATCTGTGCTTCATGACGAAATTTTATTTTATACCCCCACAGTTCTAGCTGCATGTGTCTGTGCCAAATCGACTAACTACATTCAGTTTTCGCAGTTATTAAGTCAACGGACTTCGAATTTACGTCATCCCTTTGGTTCATATCCGTTTCGTTACAGGTGGATAAATTGAACGCAAAACGCCAGTTTAAATACGGTTCGCTGAAATAAGCCGTTATGTAATATACGTAAGTATATGTAATATACAAGTAACAGTCGTGCAGATTACAAAATAATTAATTTCATAAAAAATATTCAGTTTGCGTTTTTCTTGAACATCTTTGCATGAAGTAGGGTAGTTTCACTACTCATCTCATTAAAAAACTGTCCTATTTCCATCCTATTTTCATGCCTGCCTGACGCGCGGAACGTTTTAAAGGGCTTCCAAAAGCAACCCAGAAAGTCCCCTCCCCCACCCCCCTCCTGTGTTTTTTACATGGTTTTCCTGACTTAACTTTGTTAATAACATTATCAAACATCCTGCCCGTCATTCGATTTAAAACAGTTCCGTACACAGAGGTGTATGATTTGATGTCGAATGCAGCTCAAAAATATTGATGTTTTGTTTACGAACGTTTTTTATAATTTTAGATCAAAAAAGCCGCCTGAAAACTTGCATGATAATGCGATATCGTGATATCGATCAATCAATCAATGACAGAAATAAAACATGGGTTGATTGAAATGTATTGAATGAGTACTAGTCCTCTACCTTACTATTGGGAACAAACCTTCAGCTAATAAGGAAATAAAACCACACGAGCCAAAGAATCGTGTCTCTGTGCTCTGTGGGACTCGAAGCGCCGGACCTCCGGAATTAAATTAGTAAATTTAAAAGTGATGTTGTTCTCGGACAGACGAAAACACTGCTCTTCTGCGCGAAAATTAATACATTTTCAAGCATTTTCGCAGTAGGTACTCGACGCATTATGTGATAGAGAACCCTTCAGCCTCTCGCCTTCAGTGAGTAGTTTTTCATGATATGGAACAAGCAATAGCTAGTGAACGCGGAAAAGACTGCTGTAGATTTCGAAATAAACTGAGTACGCTACAAGTTAAAACCAAAATTTCGTACGTATGAATCATTTGCGTAGGATTCATGCTATTAACATATTAATTCGGCGAATTAGCCTTACAGCTGTTTTGTGGCGATTATATTAAAGCGGAAAACAGTCGAGTACTACGCCTTCCTCTTTCAATTTTTCGCTTTTTCGTTTCTGCTGACTAACTTCTCTTAAATTTTCTATCTTGGTTTTTATTGTAGCAGGTTATTTTTTTCTCAAAACTTGGATGCTGTTGGAAAAAAAAGCAGGTCTAATATTGTAAAAAATAAAAAAAAGCAAGAGTCATCTCTTTTGCAATATTTAAAGGATAAAAGTTCATGTTTAAGATTCTATTAAAAACAACACTCTGTGCGCTTAGTAAGTTCACCGTTACCGAACAACTGGCGGCAGCTAGCCATAGGGAGCCACCCTATGCAGAAACGAAAGAAATAAGACAAAGTAATATTATAGATCTGTCTTACTATTTTTTGCGGTAAATACGTTAATGTTTCTGCAAATTCACTTCAACCATGGAGTCTGTCATCCTTGATATCAAAACGCGAAAAAAGTAAAAGTTGTTTTTCACGAACAAAAGCAATACAAAATAGCAAGTCATGAATTACTTAAAAGGGACGGACCATTTAATTTTTGAGGAGAGGGGGTGGGCAACTACGAGAAAAATTCTTGCACAAGATTGAAGAAAAGTAGAAGAAAAAAATCGTGCCGAAGTAAGCAGGTAAGCACGGAAAAAAATAATTTAAGCAAGCCCCACCTACTAAACATGGATAAAGCAGAAAAAAATCTTGCAGAGGGTCATGTTGGTAAAAAGAATTCTTGCAAATACCCTCAAAAATTAAATGGTCCGTCCTGGCGTTCTAACATACTCGAGGTATTTGTTTACTCTGAGAAGTTTTTTCTTTTGAAACCGACTTGCAATCATGCGCTCTCAGTTTCTCCTATATAATGTCCGTTGTCGCGAAAAAAAAAATGGAAAGGCGTTGAGAAAACGTCTACATGCGTATACTCTTATGTCATCAACCGTAAGATAGTGAAGTGGAAAGACACCCCGTGCCGAAGATGATAGAGCCCGGCAGCAAATGTATACACATTGATGTTAGATAAGGCGACGATATACGGATATGCAAATCTTAAACCAAGCAGCCGTCTAACCATAAGAAGGAAAGATGGTTTAAAATAGAAACATTTGCATAGCGCGCGTCAACTGAAGGCCGTATAATTCTCAGGGATTTTCAGGTTCATTATCTAAAAAGTACTGAGTAAGAATTTGTGAGCAGCCGCACAAGGCGTTCTTGAATAGCCGGGTTTTTGGTCCCGCAATGTTTTAAGCTTTTTGTTCAGTTCTGTAGTTGCGTGCCCGAACCTTGAATTAATCCAGACTTGAATTAATTTGGCGAACAACCTGTCAGCTTAATGCAGAATATTCACTTAAAAAGTGCTATCATCTGTTTCCCTGAGTTCCATAAACGACGTTCATAGGCCCGCAAATTTCGTTCGTTAACGAAATAACATGCATCAGGCATCAAGTAAAAAGGCTGCACCACCTGTTCCCGACTCGAGTAAATAAGGAACTTTCATGAAACAAGGAAATTAGACTAAGAATTTGATCCTAGAAAGTCATGCTTACTAAAGGTTGGTAAACTGCTCAACTTTCCTTGATCAACCAACAAGGAAGAAGAATTATTGCTTCCTCGCTAAATTGTCCCGTGAAAATTTATAGTTCATTGCTGCAGAAACGACATCGAGATACTCACATAAAAAGGTATGCTTGTATTGTTGAATTGTTCGTGTTTCGTCCTGTCAGACGAAATAATTAACAAAGTGGCTGAAATGGTAATTTAAATTAAATTTAAAATAATGTTCGAAAAAACACAATCCTTGTGTTTTCAGGATTATTTGTCGTCTGATGTAAACTAAAAGCAGGACTGAAGTATTCCTTATGAAGTTTTAACCGAACTAGCTCAGTTTAAGTAAGAAACAAATATTCGTGGTGATCATTTTTTTTTCCACGGGGGATCATATTCCCACCTGTGATGTCCTAGTCAAAAAATTTCATCGTCAAAAAGGCAATATTAATTTATGTTTCAGTTCTATTTTCAGGCCAACAAAAGCATCTCAAAGCAAGTGGTAGATTTTGTGAGAAAAATTCCTACCGATTGTTCCAGTGCAAGTTTCTGCCTCGTGGTGATCTTTCGACAAAAAACAAAGAAGAAGAAGAAAGCAAAAGACTGAGGCAGCTGTGCTACTGAAAAGGAAAATATATCACTAAAAGGGTGAGATATACGACAGGATCCAGTGAAATTTTCACCAGCGCCGGGAAATTGAGGAGAACATTCACATTCCAAGTTCTTTGCAGTGTTCTGTGCTGAAACATTTTGCCACTGCAGTTAAAACGCACGAATCTAATTGAGCAGCCATTCGGAAACATTGAAAAAATGAGTACTGAGGACGCAGACATTGTGCAAGCGTCCGTTTTAGGACTCATTACAGTAATATCCTTGCTTGGTAATATTATAATTTGTGTCGTAGTACTTAAACACCGTTGGATCCTATATCCAACAAATGACTTAGTAATTAGCTTAGCCTTGTTAGATATTCTCACAGCAGTTATTCCGCTACCTTTAACCATCGGTGCATTTATCACCGAACCTAATTGGATCTTTGGCAAATCCGCCTGTTCCGTCTACGCGTTTTTCAACGGTTTTCTTAAATATGCATCCATATTAACCCTGCTTTTTATCGCTATCCACCGTTATTACAGGTTTGTTAAGCCCAGAGAATATAAGGAAACATTCACCCCTGGGTATACTTTGATCATTTCAGTTATTATCTGGATCGGGTCGGCCTTTCCCGCAGCATCACCCGTAATCTTCACCTGGGCTGAATACAAGTTCAGTTTCGAGTATTCAGGATGCCTCTTAACCTACAAAGAAAGGCTTCACCGATCCGTATGGAATATATGCATGTTTGTATTATTCCAAGGTATTCCCTCGTTTTTAATCTTCAACTGTTATCATCTTGTTTATCGTGCCATCGGCCACAGGAGCAATTCTCGAAATAGAGTCACCGAAGCTGACGCCAGCAGCCTTTAAACAACGCGAAAAAATACCGCCTTACAAAAACCTTCCTCGTCATTTCAATCGTGTGTGCAGTTTGTTGGCTTCCCCCGTCAATCATGCTCGTAATCGACCAATTGTTATCGACTCACGTGACACTAATCGGCGCGCGTATTTTGCACTTTTCTACAGCAGTATGCTTGGCGAGTAAAGTGTTCATTTATGCCTCGGTCAATCGATCTTTTCGAAAGGAGCTGTTAAAATCTATTGGCATTTGAAATAAGAAAACTTCGAACGATAACTTGAGAACTTCGATTTAGGTTCGTCTTAGTTCTGAAAATATGAAATACGGATCCGCAACAAAGACCCTGAGAAAAGCCGAAGAATCAAACGAGGCAGTTGAAAGAATCTTTTTACCTCGGAATTTGTCGATATTCCTGATCCTGCCGTCGCAGACAAAGGAGTTTTCTTGCAAAGAAGGGGTCGGTGTTATACTAAAAAGTTGCATTTCAGTCAAGAATTAGTCAAGTTTTCTTACAAATTTTAAAAGCGTAAAGAGTTTAACTGAAACAACCAGCTGAAAAAATGTCGATTTAAATGAGGCAAGGGGCTGCTAAGCGATTGTCATTGGCAGTTAAAATAATTATCTACAGACGGATGTTTGCCTGTACATGTGTAAATATGCGCCTATGATAAAGCTGACAACGGCTTGTTTTAAGTTCCATATAAAATTGTTTAGAGTTTTGTCCAGTTATGGGTGCTGTGTCAGACTAATATGTTGCCATCTTTGAAGGTCCCGGTTCTTATGTAAATAGTAAAGTGAATATGTTTTAGTAAAATTAAAGAATGCAACTTTTGTGTAAGGATACAGATAACTGTATTTACGTTAAAGTGAGTGTACTGACATCTAAATAGTGTAATACAAAGTTGTACGGATGACTGCAATAAAGCTAGGGAAAATAGATAAAGGTTGTCTCCAACTCTACAAATATAAGGCAAAATGTCATAAAAATCCGCAAATAACGACCAAACGCGAGCTATTTAGTCGGAGGTGGGGAGGGCGGAGGGTGTAGTTGAGCACCGCACAAAGAATTCCATGACCATATAAAATACGAATAATATTGCAAAGCTTACGTACGAGGTAGAAGTGAAGTTGTTGGGCTCCATGCGCTCATTAAACAGTCTAGATTAAGGGGAACTTAGAAGGCAAGAATCGTAAGGAATCAACAACATCAACACCAACTGTTCTAGGTACACTCTTTGTAACCCCGATCCTTGTCAAAAATACTGACAAGCATGCATTTAGGGTTAGAATTATGCTTTTACAATTAAAGTCTCTCGATTTTACTAAGTCTGGATAATACCAAGTCTTCAGTTCCTGGACGAATACCCTGACTTGGAAAATTCAGCGGAGAGTTGAATTTATCCTCTGTTTATCATCTGATCCTCCATGGGGATATCCATGGCTCTATCATGTTCTGGGGTAAGTTTGGCAGAGCATTTCGAAAACAAAGACTTAAGACTTTGTTTAAAGCCTTGACGATATTCTTGGCTGAATATTGGGTATAAACAGCAATTGATGGCGCTGTTGGCATGACCAAGTAGGAAACCTGTTGTCTGAAGCCAGAAAGGGATGCCACAAAGCCTCAAACAGATCGCTTAAATAAAATAGGAACATATTCAGGTGCATCAAAAACCAACAAAATGCAAAGGCCAGGACCACGGCGATAGACACCTTCAGCACGTTTTTCTTGTACTGTTGCAACACTCGACGGCTCGCCGCGGTCGTGTTTCCTGGGGTGCGCCTTTTCCAGACTTTTACAGCGATTACCGAGTATAACACTGCAATCACTAACAAAGGTAAGGCGTACATTAAAACAAAAGATCACGATCGTGTAGACTGCTGGTGCTCTTTTGGGGTCAAAAGCCGGGGCCCAATCTTCGGTGCAGTAAGGAACATCATCGAAAAGGCGTACCTTTGCCGCATAGAAAAATGGCGACGAGAGTGCAAATGCAGCCACCCAGGAGACAGCAATCGACCATAACGTGCCTCTGATGGTGACGACGTTCCACAGTGGGAACACGACCACGAAGAAACGCTCAAACGCAAGCACCGTGAGGGAGAATATCGAACATGCCATTGATGATCCTTGCGAGAACATGTACAACTTGCAGGATACCTGACCAAAGGGACCGTCATTCACCCATGAGGGTCCGCCACAAAGCATGCTAACTGCCGTTGGTATCATGGTTAGAATGGCCGTGAAAAGATCACCAACCTGGAATTGGAAATTGAAAAAACATAAACCTAACACTCAGCTGAACAATAGTTTCCTACAATTGCTTTCGTATAAAGTAACTTTCTAAATGACAAACATTTTGGCGCACAACTTACAGCTATGTTGACAATAAGGAAGTTCGGGGCTGTATGCATACGCTTGTACTTGTACACAACCCAGATGACCAGAGCGTTGCCAAACAAGGCTAAACTCAGTAAGAACAAATATACCACAGTCTTGATCCAGCTGATCGCTACAGGCTCCGTGTCGCTGGAACACACTTGCGGACTAGCTTGGGTCATGTTAACACTTTCACTGCTGTTATTCATTCTTGTAGGCTGACTGATTTTGAAATAATCAACGAGATCTTATTTATTTGCTTGTTGCTCCTACACAGATGTCCTTTGTTTGGATCGTAAAACAATATTTCCTCTCTCAATGTTTGTGGAAAACAAACAACAAAATGTCACTGGCTTTTAAGGTTGTACTTTTTCTCACTATTTGTACTTGGATTTTAACATAACTTCAACATTGTTTGGCAACTTCACTTGGCTTTTCTAAGTTTTTTTTTTTTATACAGATAACGCAAAACCGATTTTTAGAAGTACACGAGTTCTCTTCCGTTTACTAAAGCCAGAGTTGTTTTGATTTTAAGGAGTTTGGCGGTCAAAAGAAAAATATAAGCTCAATCTAGCGCGCGATAAATTGTTCTATTTTGATAAGCTTAATTAGTGTAACTGTCGTTAGCCAAACATTTCTTTATAACGAACCTCTGGAGTATATTTTTAACTTTTAAAAAACAAATTTGAAATTAAATGTGCCGTTTGGTGACCCACCAAAAAAATATATAATTTAGCGCCATTGACAAGCTAGGCTGTTCATAGCCTCTATATTTTTTCAACGCCCATGCAGAGTTCTCTCGCGATTCTTTTCCCGCGTTAAACGATCGCGAAGATAAATACGAGAAAATAGAGGGCCGTAAATAGCCTAGGCTCGATTTCCAGCCGCTTTTCGGGAAAATGAGCCCGCGCTCCTAGGCTCGATTTCCAGCCGCTTTTCGGGAAAATGAGCCTGCGCTCCTCCCCCGGGGAGGAACAAAGACCGGACTCGAGGAGGCGGTGGAAATCGAGCCTATAAATAGCCTCCCACGCAGTCGTTTTTAGGGGCGATCGTGTTTCACTCCTCCCCACGATCGCCCCTAAGAACGACTGCGTGGGAGGCTAGGCCGTAAACGGACTATTGACAAGATGTCATTCTTTAAATTAGGTTTGTTTTTTTTTCTGAAATATTAATAAAGTTAATTTAAACTGCAGGCAGCACAACAGCCGTTTTTACGCCGTTAACTTGTCACATTTGTATGACAAAACAGTTCGAAACAAGGAACTTCTACGAAACAGGGAAGTTAAAGAAGTTATATTTTTCGCTTGGCTCTTCTGAGTCGTTGTAACTTCTCCATTTAACGTGAGTCCGAATTTTAGAAGTGGACGGCTCCTCTTTCTTTTGCAAAAGCCAGGGTTGTTGGGATTTTAACGAGTGGCGGTCATAAGAAAAATATAAGTTCAATCTAGCGCGCGATAAATGTTTCTATCAGGAATTTTAAATTAAGCTTAGAGTCAAACTATCATTTCTATCACTTTAGCCAAACAGGAAGCACTTTTTATTACGAACATCCGGAGTATTTTTTTAATTTTTGAAAGCCAATTTGAAATTAAATGTGCCATTCGGTGACCCGCCGAAGCTGTCGATCGTTAAATTTGATGTGTAAATAGGTCGTTTTTTTTAGTTTTACTTTACATGTTGCATTTATCGTTTTTGTTTTTCTTTTTTATTTTAGCTTTTTTCTTTTACTTGTCACTGTTATCTTTAATTCGTGCCTTTTATTTGTGCTTGTTCTGACACATTAGTAAAGTTCGCTACTAATTTGAATGAAATTAATGGGCGCTTTTCAAAATCATGGGCGTTTCCTCTTCTACCTCCCCCATGAGCCTTTGAAAAGTGTTTCCGTCTGCTTCGTGCCAAGTTACACGACAAGAACACCGTTTTTGGGCTACGCTGCTGACCTCCTGTGGACTCATTTCTAAACATGGCGGACGAGTCGAATTTACACGTCTTGACACTGAATTGCTGGTAATGTAGTTTTTACTTTAATTGCTTTTAAATCCAAAAGGGACGTTATTTTTATAAATCCTATTTTAAAGAAGGCTATAATGAAGACTGTTATAATACTTTTGTATAATTTCTTCGATCTCAACAAACAAGTTTTTTGTAAATTTCACCAGGGGTATTCCTTATGTGTCCAAGATGTGGGAAGAACGCAAAGTCCTGATTGCTGAAGAACTTGCCAAGGGCCGATATGATATTGTGTCACTTCAAGAGGTACGATTCAAATAAATTTTTATTGATTGTTCAAGTGTAATCAGTCGTCAATGTATGATTTTAATATCTTTATTTTAATAAATTATTTATTTATAAAATTGAACCAAAACAAAGTAATTTTAAACTGGCATAGAGCAAAACTGTTACGTCATTAACACAAATACCTTCAAATCCCTGAAATCCACGAAGGGATTTAAACTCAGGTGGCTGAAGAGATGAAACTGAAAGGCATGAGAATATTAATTTGTGCAGGCCCATTTGTACCAGAGTCTGAAAAATACGTCAGTACTGATTATTACTTCTTGAAAATGGCGAGAACTAACATTTGATGAAAAATATGATAAAAATGATTAAAAAAAAACCTGCTTTACAAAATAAAAAATAAACAACAAATCAGGTTCTCAAAGGAGGGGGGAGAGGGGGGGGGGGTTCAAAGTAATCAACAGGAACAGTAAATCATAGTGCTCAACCTAGTGGTTTTTCATGCAGCCTTGCCACTCACTGAGTTGACCTTCAAGTTCACCCATGTTGCTCGGCCTTCAGTTAAACCTACCCCTAGAGATTCTACAAGATCTTTGGCAAGAAATTAAAAGAACATTAAGAATTTTCATTAAGCTCCTCAGTAATCATCCTCAATACTGTCCAGAAAGATCCTCTTGAAGATCTTTAAAGATAATTGAACACTCACCCCATGCATAGAAATGGTATTACCTTTCGTTCTGAATTTGCATTGTCTATGCAGACATTCATCATCATTATTATAGTCATTATCATCATCATCATCATCATCATCATCATCATCATCATCATCATCATCTGTGCATTTAGCACCAGGCAATGCATAAGGCCTCATGCAGACATTCACTGACAGGTTATTGTAAAACTGACAGTCATATTTTCTAAAACTTGATTTCACAGATTTGGAGCAGGAGTGATTTTGAATTTATCAGTCAGAAGATTGAAGATGTTCTTCCATACTCCCATTACTTTTACAGGTGCGAAAAAATGATATTTATTAAGTGTTTAGGTGTACATGTATGTTGTCTATTTCATATTTCTTCATGTTTAAGCTGGAAGCAATTCCTTTTTTGCAGCAAGGGGGGAAGTAATTTTTAAGAGGGCGAGTGCTGTTTATTGATGGGGTGGTTATTTCACATTTCCTCTTGGAAGTTGTACTATAAATATTTTGTTTACACACTTAGTCATAAAAATAATCACATCAAGTGCTCTGACACAGGCTTTCTATGTATTCTTAATTGTGTTTTTTTTATAACTTTTCAGTGTCAATATCCTCAGCATCAGAGTTTGATCATTCCTACACCTGACTTGTAATGTTTTAACTTGATAGGAAGGGAATAAAGAAAGGTAGAGGACGAGAGGAGTCGGAGAAAGATTGATGGGTTGATAATTCAAGGGAGCTGAGGGGATTGGGAGGAGGGTAATTATTTAAGGAAGGTGATTACATGTATTTATCAAATAACTTCACCAAAAGGGGATGATTATTTAAGGGAGGGAGGCCATTAATATTAAGAGAAAGCTTTTATTTGAGGATATATACTCAGTAAATGATTGGTGCTTTTTTCCAGATGGTCTTGAAGTATTTTTCTTTATTAATAATTTCTTTTAGTGGCGTGATTGGTAGTGGAGTTTGTGTCTTCTCGCGCTTTCCTATCATTGATGCTTTCACTTATCGTTATTCTCTGAATGGCTATATGTACAACATCACTCATGGTGACTGGTTTGGTGGAAAAGCTGCTGGATACTGTCTGATAGATCATCCTAAACAACCAATACATTTCTTCACTACCCATGTAAGTTAGGTACAATTCAACCCACTTCAACAAAATAATAAAGAAGATGAGATCAGATGTATACATAATCTCAGCTTTGCAAGAAGAAGACTCCTACGGAATCTAGTATAAGAAAGCAAATTGGATGCTTGTAAACAGGCTAGCCACACTGACTAGGCACCCCAATTACTTAGAACAGAACATGTCAGAGTCAAACTGGCTTATCATGTTACTCTAAGATTGTGGTACATTTTTATTTGTAGAATTATTAAATAAATTGTAATTTTTTTTAAAAACGTTCATGTATTTTAGTACAAAGTTCAAAATCCTCCGTAATATTACCTTAAAAAAAAATAGCTTCATGTAGGCCAATTATTTAGTTTGCATTTTGCTTGAAACAAAGATTATAAAATTTTGGTAGGTCAAGCTAAAATGATTAATAGCCTGCTCAGTGATGACATGGTGCAATTAATTGACTTAGTGTTTTTATGTTGCTTTTTCATCTTGTCAAGATGCATGCAGAATACAATCAAAGCAGACAGTATGTGCCACATCGAACAGTTCAATCTTACCAGCTCTCTCAGTTCATTCAACATTTGACGCAGCCTACTGATGCTGTCATAGTTTGCGGCGACATGAATTGTGAGCCATCCCAACTTTGTTATAGAGTTATCAAGGATGTTACTGGATTGAATGATGCTTGGGATAAACATGGAAAAGTCAAGGTAATCAAAATCGTTAAGGGGGGAGACCCTTAACTACATAATGGTTACTATGGATGTCTCTAACCATCATAGCTTGGCCTCCCTTGGTATCCTGGGTTCAGTTTTTGGCTTATTTTTCCATTGGAGGTTGCCTTCACTTTTGATAGTCATGACCGTATTTGGTAAGTCACGTGACAAGAAACTGTGTGAGTTTTGGTCATGTGACTTACCAAATATGGTCATGATTACCAAAAATGAAGGAAACCTCCAATAGAACAAACATGACCAAAAAAAAAAAAAAAAACCAGGATACTAAGGGAGCCCAAGATATGATGCTTAAAAGTCATCCATAACAACCATTTTGTAGTTAAAGGTCTCCCCCCGTAATTTTTTTAAAAAAAACACCATGCTTGATGCCATGCTACGGCCATTAATTTGCATACATTGTAGGCCTAGGGCATAGGAAAATAAATAACAAATTTCACTGCCAATTTGCTACTTTGCAGCCAAACTAAGCAATCTCCACATCTAAACTTAATTATACAAAAAGTATACTCCTCCTTAACATTGAATTTCTATTCTTTAGCCTGGTTGCTATGGCAACACATCAGATGTCAGCCACAACACCTTTTCAGGAGATAGAAATGTGAACAGCTCTTGTCAGGGTGGACCAGAAGATGGCCATCGAATTGACTACATTTTCTATCGCTGTACTCAAGAAAGCTTAGAATGTGTAGATTGTGAAGTCACTATGGGACTTGTTCCAGGAAAGAACTTCTCCTTTTCAGACCACGAGGCTGTGGCAGCTTCATTTGTAGTGAAAGATTCAGCAGTAGACAAGACAGGTATGTGCACTGTATGAAAAAACATCAACTATGTGACCCTTGTTGACTGTAATAGGATTATGCACTTTTCCAACTTGCAGAAGTATACTTCACAGTGTAAGAAAACCAAAATCAAATTTAATTGATATGAGTCATTAAAATCAAGAAAATGAAATATTTTAAGTTATTATAATAGTTATTTTAACTGTTATTTTTAGGTTACTTATATACAGGATATTACATGGTTGCGCTGAGATATGAAATTTATCTTTGAGTGTTCAAATCAATATCTCACTCGTTTGCTGCACTCGCTCTTGAGATATCTATTTGAACGGGAGAAGATAAATTTCATATCTCCAAGCAACCATGTAATATTCTGTTTATTAAAAACTTACTAATTACGATGTTTTTGACGATTTTCTAAAGATTTCTGACCATTTTTCGAAGATTTCCGAAGATTCGCCAAAAAAATGTTGTCCAAAGGTCGCATGAATGTTTCCAAATATTTCCAAACTTTACCGAAAATTTCCGAAGATATCCAAAGATTGCCAAGGAATATCTGAAGATGTTTTGACTTACTGGTAATATCGATTTTCTTTGGCTCATTCAGCATTGAAACAGGGCAAACTTGTCAGAAAATGTTTCGAGATATCTTCACATGTGAAGATAACATGTTATTCTCACCTGTGTTTATATAGTAATAAAAATAAATTATTTACTAAATGAACATTTTGGTTATAGAGTATACAACATACTCTAATTATTTGGATTGCTGTGTTATATCATCTATGTATTCTGAATAAATTATAAACTTATTATTATAAATTATTTCTGTAAATGATTATTAGCAAAGTAAATTATAATTAATTATCAGTAGCAAAATGCTGGTTAAATTCCTGATCTTGTGCAGGAATCTATACATGTAGCTTGTTGCATTTGGTAAATGAGAGGCTGCTGACAGGCCTTCTTGTAGCTAGTAACCTTACAAGTTTCTTTTTTTCTTTGTTTTTATTATAGACTATTTTCAAGGAAGAGTTCCAGACATAAAGAAGTGTCAAGAAGCCCTGTCTGACACACAGAAAGTAGTCTCTGAAGCAATTGACACGTTATCAAGTCGGAACTTCCTACAGATGTTTGTTGTCTGTGCCATGTTGTTCTTTGTCATATCACCAGTCGTTTTTCCCATAGCTGATAACTCACCACTGTCACTGCACCATGTTGCTGGCAAGATCTTGTATCTCATTCGCATTGCTACAACCATCTTCCTTTCTGGCTTTCTGTTCTACTTGATACTCAATACCCGGGATGAGTATAGCGCATACAGAAGTGCGCAGCAGATGATCGATGTACAGTTGAAACAGATTAGCCCCAGGAAAAGGATGACAGGAAATTCTTGTTTATAATTATGGATACTAATGCCCTAGCTGTGCCAACTGTTTTTATGTGGTTTTGATAGCCAATTTTTATTAGGTATGGCACATTAATAAGCTTGCCTTACAGCGTGATTTGTTATAAAACACTTAGAAAAGATTAAGAACATTCTGTTGAAGAGTAGTTAAAAAAATTATAATAAATTAAGAATACCATACTAATTGTGAATAATAATTTCGTCAAATCTTGGAAACGTTTTTTTAAAGGAAACTTTCCACAGGTGACTGCCTGAAAAAATCATTATTTTAATTATTATGACAATAGTGACACGGGAGTGACTATTTCGCATGCAGTTGATGTAGAGAGACTTCTTATTTTTTCATACATGAGGTATAAATCACACTTAACTTATTTTTTTAAGTTAAAAAAAGTTGAAACCAAGAGGATTCGAACCCGGGTCGCCGAGCAGGAGCGATACCACTAGGCCACCGACGGCCAGCTGCCAAGCACCTTGATTTTTTAGATAAAAATCCTAACGCTATTGTAAAAGCTAACCGCAAGCAACCCAAGGTAAAGTAGGCTAACCAGAGTGCTAGTTGGGCTAACCGGAGTGCCAGTTAGGCTAACTGAAGTGCTAGTTAGGCTAACTGCAGTACTGTTTAGTCAGTAGTATTCTACATGAACTGAGTGTTGTGGTGTAAATATGTCATGAGGTGTCTTGCTATTGTCTCACTACATCAACAGCGTGCAGGATAGTTAGTCCCATAGTGACACACCTGTTGAGTATTGTACACTTCAGTCACTCATGATATTTCTACAAATAATATTGTTTGTAACAAATTAGAAAATATGTAGAACTATTAAATAGTACTTTAGAAAAAAAAACCAGTATTTTTTAAGGAATACGAATGTAAATCATTTCATACTAATATTTTAAAATTGCTATGAAAAAATAGTCTAGACTAAAAACAATAAAGGAGACTCCTTGAGGTCCAATACAATCAATCAGTGCTTGCCTTCTTTTACAAGCCCTTTTCATGAAAATTAAAAAAATAGCAAATTTCATTTCAAGCAACAAAGAAATAGAGCATTTTCACTTATGTGGCTGGCATCTATGCAAATTTACTGGAACAAAAGGAAGTTTTTAAAGAAAAGATGTGTTTTATTACTCTCTTAATATTCCTCTTACAAACCCCACGGATATAAGCCATGCTGTTTATAAGCCCACCCCAAACCCCTCTTGAAGTTGTATAAGCCCAGGCCTAGGGCTTTACGGTAGTTTACTTGATACCGAGACAAAATTTTGTTTCTGCAAAAGTCATTCCAGAATGAGTTCATCCCAGTTTTCATGCTGGAATGTAACTTTCGTTCTGGATTGACATCTCAATCCTGTATCATGTAAACACAAAACAAGTTCCATTCCAAGATGAAACTGCATCTCGTAATATTATTTCATGTTTAGCCCAAAGAAGCAAACCAAAATTGCTCGTTAAAATTTCAGACATGGCCATAAGTGGGGAAAATTAACGTGTTTGTGCAAAACATATGCCATCTTTGTTTTTGATCTCGCATGAAAACCATGCATGTGAAAACACCATAAGTTGACCCGGTCGACTTTGTTATGTGAATACAGAACGAACTTCATTCCAGAACGAGTTTCGGAAAAATGAAAGTCATTCTGGAATCATGTAAACAGGCCCTAAGTGTCAAAATCTGTCAATGTACTGTGCACCTTAAAAACATATATTAAGTAACACAAGATCAAAGTTTATGCTGTTTAATAAACAATTTATTCAATATTTACTGACTGGCAGTATACATTTATATCTTCGGTATAATTTTAGGAAAAACCTTTCTTGTTTAAGCTGGTAATTTAAACTATATTTACTATACACATTGTATTTTATTAGTGAAAGAAACTTGACAATACCGTATTTACTCGAATAAGCGCCGCGGCGCTTATTAAATTTTTCGCACCTCAAGTGCGGCGCTTATTCGAGGGCGGCGCTTATTTGAGGGCGGCGCTTATATAAAATTTGGACGCCACAAAGAATCTAATCTTTTACAGTAATTGAAAATAGCGTCTTTTGATTGTCAATATTCGTCTCTTGCTGAAGAGAGAAGTGGCGCTAGCTGTCCTAGCAAAGTTCGCGGCCTTCACAACATTTACAGAACTCCGTATTGTAAAAATATTGGATAGAAAAACTAATGGGCAAGTGGCAAAACAATCACTTTAAGCTGCAAAACATCGCTTTTGATGGAAAGAAGTTTGTTTTAGAGATGCTTTATAGTGCTGTTTTTAGTTAAACGGAGTTCCTCGAATAAGCGCCGCATCGGGACTGCGGCGCTTATTAACTTTTTTTGTCCCAAATGCGGCGCATATTCGAGGGCGGCGCTTATTCAAGTAAATACGGTATTTGCACTGTATTAAATGACTACGAAAATTGCTTGAAAATTAAGCACTTATTCACAATGGAAGTACAAGCTACACTGATATTGCAAGGCCCAGGGGGAGTAATCTGGCTTGTAAATGACGGGGACGATCAAAGGATTTTTTTGGTTTGAAATTTTCGATTCTGGGATTTTTTTGGGTTGTAAAATTTGGCAAGTATTTTTTTGGGTGACTTGATTAATATAGGGGATTTTTTTCGGTATTAAAAACAACTAAAGTGCCTTGGCGCGGCCTTGGCGTATATATGTTATGATGAATAAACAAACAAACACAAGCATTCAATTTTTAATGGTTTTCTTTGTGTTATATCATTGCCCCTCCTAGCAATTTAGGGGTAATTTGACAAGGGATTTTTTGGGGTGTTATTTTTGGTCTAGGGATTTTTTTGGGTAATGTCAGAAGACTTAGGGATTTTTTGGGGTCCTGAGTTTTGCCTTCATTCGATCACCCCCGTCATTTACAAGCCAAAGTACCCCCCTGGTTTGCAAGGGTCATGGCCAAATAAACAACAAAATGAACCTACTCTATTTTTTCCCAGGAATTAAAATAATTTGTGTAAAAGAACACAAACTCTTAAGATACAAATACTGTTTTAATTTACAACTATTGGCCAGAATTAAATAAAAATAAGGTTACTGGCCTTGATGAAAATATTGCTCTAAGATTCAGCATCATTACAAACTTCTTTATAAGGTTATCAGCTTACAAGATGCATGTCCTGATTAACGTCTGCTGTAGGGGTTGTTTAATTTGCCATATCCATTTTGTCTCCTGTCTACATTACAACTTCAAAGCCTGGTACATCAAGTAGCAATCTTCAGCTTCATCAAAATATTTCTTCTATCTTCTTAATTCTCAGATCTGCAGCAAAGCACTTTTCTAAAGTTCTCCATTAAAAGCGAGTTTTGTTATAACAGCGAGCATCCCATTCCTTTCTCTCTGTAAGGATTGTTTGCATTTGGAATCTTTCCCAGTAGGGCATCATCAGTTCGCTTCTCTTGGCAGAATCGGCAAAGACTGCAAATGAGTGTATATTGAAAACAAAATGAGTAAAAACCACAAATGTTACATTTTTAACAAAGATAGTTCTGGCCCCTTTACAATCACTAAATCAACAGCATCATTGTCATGGTTACTATCGCTTTCATTTTGTAGCAAAAGATGGCCTGCTGCCACACCGTCGAAAAACTGTTGACTAGAACATGAATTGATAGTGTTGTAAGTTGTGAGAACATCATAACTCACCCTTACCCATTGGCCTTACCCTTTCTATCCCCACCTGGATTGAATATTTTGAAAGCTCTATGATTCCTTTAAAAACTTTGGCTTTTGACTGACTACCCACCCCTGCAATTTGCAGCAACTTTCCTGCGGGTGGGCATCCATATTTCTTGTAACCACACACTCCTGTTTTGGTGTGTGGAAAATTGACATGGCCTTTATTTTACTTTGCATTCCACCCCAGACAGCGAGTAGAAGGACAAAATAAAATCCTAACTTCTACCAGTTCACATAGACAAGCATGACATCAATGTTTCAAAACATTTTCCCACACCATACCTTCAACCTATTACAATGTGGTACAAATCTACCATATTCCCGCCGTATCCAATCGAACGTTAGGTAATCAAACCCAATCCAACACCAATCGTTGGATTGCGTTCCGTAATGGAACATAATCGCACTCACAATGCAATTTGGCCAATTGAACAAAATCGACCGTTCGATTACCGAACAGTCAACAATTGTACTCAATCAAACGTCTGATTACCGAACTCCTGTTTGTTTATATTGGGGACATTTTGTAGGGTGCAATGTCCCCCTGATTAGTCCCGCGTGATTTAATTATCAAGAGATGGATTACGAACATAATCGAATCAGATTGAGTACGACTGTGCTTGATTGGTTCGAAAACCAACTCACAGCAAAATAGATGTTCAATTTTGTTCGATTGGATATATATGCTGGGTGTATTTACTCAAATAATGCACCTATCAATGTTAAGCCCGAGGGGGGGGGGGTCGGGCTAACCACGGGAATTTGATCGTGAGGTAGGTCCCCAGGGTAGGGATTTTGATCGTACGTGATGGCCCCAGGGTAGCGATTTTGGTCATATATAGAAGGTTTGAATGACCTCTGACCACCTTTCATGGGGATTTTGACCAATTATTTTGTCCCGGGGGTGGGGAATTTGACATTTTTTTATAGAAAATGTCAAAATCCCCACCCCTTGCCCGACCCACCCCCCCCCCTCGGGCTTAACATTGATAGGTGTATAAGCACTGCAGCGCTTATAAAAATTTTCGTGCCTCAAATGCTGCGCCTATTTGAGGGCGGAAAGAAACCTGAAAGAATTGAGATGCTAATTAAGAGAGGTTTAATTACATGAATAAATTAAATGCCCATATTCATCAAGCCACTAAGTACAATAAAGAGCTAATTTTTGGTGAGTGGAGCAATTTTCGGTTGACAGACTAAGATTATAAAATTATATTGACAACAAATACAGAAATAATCGGAACAAATACGATTTAGGTACTGTATACAACTGTTGATAAAGAAAAGGAAATCAGTTCACTCGGGCATAAAACTGAAAAATGTTGGGTTTCGAACTGAACAACTCAAGGCATTCAGTTTCAATATTGACTCCATATAAATTTTAAGCTTATTGCGTTATATTACGAACAGCTGTGTTACAACCTTGCCAAAAAACTAAGCAACAATTTTTTACTTTGAGTTGTCTAAACTAATGAGCAATAAATTTCTCAGATAATTGCGTTTGGAGAAAGTTTATGATTTCGCGTGCCCGGAGCTGCAGCGACTGCCGAATCTAAAATAAATTGCTCCACCAACCCATTAACCGCTCCTCCCTGCGAAGAACAAAGCAACTTTAACACGACCTTAATCCCCTTGAATTTTAAAAGAAGCCTATTTAAATATGAACAATACCAGTATAAACGCAATTAATTAATAAACAGGACTTTTAACAGCTAACGTCAATACAACGTCTCTTAATTCTCTGCATGCATGCACGAACCATTTCTACTTACTCTTCGGAGCAAACCGAAATTTTCTTCCTTGATAACTTGCTCTCCCTTCTGAGTTGATCAACTTGTCTCCTCAGGTTTAGATATTCGTTTTCTCGTTGTGAAATCGACGACTGTCCATACATTTTTCACCCAAATTTAAGAACACCTCAGATACGACAGCGATCGATCGTGTCAAGAATCGTAAAGAAACTGGGCGGTTACCTGAGTTCTACTTCAAAGCGGATGTTGACTCACCATATTTAGGCTGAAAGAGGTGATTGGCTGATTGTTTCGCGGGCAATATATCTCTTGGCGACCCCGAGCTCGTAGAATAATAATTTTGCTCGGAATAGCTGCCCCGTTTCTAGACCTTTCTACTCTCGTCGGTAAATATTTTGCCTTAGAATCCCTCCTCTCGCTTCCTATCTCGGGAGCGAGGTGAAGAGTATGATGCATAGCCTGCGTGGCAGGCGTAAAAAGGGGAGGGAAAGGGGAAAAGAAGGGGGATTAGAGAGAAGAGGGAACACAAGCCGTAAGGACCCGGTATTTCTTCTCTTTCTAACAATGCTTTTTTTTTAATTTCTACTCATCAGTTACGGTCAGCAAATATTGTATTACCTCGACTAAATACTGAGAGTTTTAAGAGTACAATGGTAAAAATATTTAAAATGTAAATTAAATAAATGTATTTAAACAAAAAGAGCTAAATACAGGGAAAAGAATAAAAATTAAAAATTATTTACAGACTTTACTGATCCATGATGAATCTTACTATATGAGAAAAAGATTGTCTCGGCTGGCCCAGTCCAAGTTGACCCTGGGTGATTTTATAACGCTTTTTGAATATTCTAATCTTTAGTTATCCTTCTTCCTTTGAGATTTTTCGCCCGAACGATGACCGTAGCTTTTGCTGAGCGAAATTTTGTTAGTTTAGTATAAATTTGGGCTTCGAACCCAAAATCTGGGAATTGCGTGTCACTTGGCATGTTGTGAAATGTCCCGCGCGGGTAAGGGGTAAAGGAAAAGTTGTTTCGCCCGTGGCGGTGACCCTGTCAGCCAAAATGCGACAACAGCCTACCCGAGTTGTACCCGAGACGAGTTCGCGATCCTTACAAAAACGGTTGTTTGACTTTTCCAACGAAATAAGTGAAAAGTTAGCTCGACTAGCGTAATCCTGGGGAGGGGTGACTCGGGAACCGAGACCACATAACTAGCTAAGTCCCCGAGTACCCTTTCTGAATTCCTTGTTGACATTTGTCAGCTTACCCTCTCCTTGCATCAACTAACCACCCCCCCCCCCCCTGTTTTTTTCACTCGCGGAAATTCGTACTGCTCCTAACTAACCGAAAGCCCTGTTCATTTTGATGTTGTCCGAGTACGGACGAGTACCCCAACAAAGATCTAGACTGTTCAAAGCCCTATATGCTTTCGTATTTTTTGGACGTATAATTTGGACGACAGTGCCAAACGAGAAGCGCGAGGGGGTCGGGGGCTGGGAAAAACAGAGAGGCTGTGGACAGTCCAACAACCATCCCGAGAAATTCACTCACTTGGTCAAGTTATCTGAGTACAGCAACTAATAAGGACGTACCAATTGCAAATATTTTATTTTGTAATTATAATCAAGAACTGGCACTACTTTAGGCACAGAAATTCAGACGTACATGTGCAAAACAAAATGCAACTAAACGACACAGAAGATCGGAGTTTGTCCTTTTTTTAACACATCTCCGCGTGTAACACGTAAAGGAAAAAAAAACTGTTAGAGTGAAATATCACATGTAGTATTTGATGCTACTTAGCTTGTTTTTATAACTTAGACCGGTTGTTTCTCCGTCTATTCTTTCGTTTATAGACATCCTACATAAGTTAAGACCTCAATTATAACTAAAATTTCGTCAAATCCTCATAGTAAATTTGATGCGCTAACGTTCTATAGTTTGCACTGGAATGTTAGCTTTTCAAATCCACTACGACGGTTAACTTTATATTATGTTTAAAAAAAGGAAGAAATTTCTCTAGTTCTACGAGTATATCACTCGATTAGGTGGAAAATTTCGGTTTACTATCACGTGGTATGGCTATATGGTGCTATGGCCAAATGTTAACGCTAGATCGTGCGTGACAACTTGTAGTCTATCTACTGATTTTCCTTAGCAGCCGTCATTTAGGTTGTCACCCATACGCGTTGTGTGACATCCCAAATAAGGCCTGCAAGGCACACTTCTCTTACAAAGAGTCCCGTTACACGTGCCCCAATCGAATCATTTCTGCAGAGTCTGCCACTGAGAAAACCGTGCCTGTTTATTACTAGCTACGAAATTGAGAACTATCAAAGGACTAAATAGAAGTGACTAGAATATGATGCAATTAATAAGGCAAGTCCCCGTTATTTTCCATGCATAGCTGTCATCAATTCATTCCAACTACAGCTAACAAGAGCTTCTTGTAATCTCCGCTGCAGTCTCCTTGAATCATCTTGTACAGGGTTTTGTGATACTTTTGCAAAAATGTTTGCTTGATTTCAACTAGGTCACGCTGAAAAAAAAAGAGAAAACAGTGTTCAATTTACAGTCATTTAGCTTATTAACGAAATTCCTTTTCTCTTCATTTTATGACTTCTAAGCGCGTTCTTAAAAAAAAAAAACAGACATGATATGGGTTGGGTGGGTGGAAGGCAGCAGGGAGAGAGAGAGAGAGAGAGGGAGGAGGAAAGAAGGGGGAAAAGAGAGGTCATTTTAAGTTTTCAATGTGGTACTATCTTTAGCCAGTCGGTTGATAAAAGATTAGCCTGTTCCAGGCGTTCGTTTAAGGGGAAATGGAAACAGCGAGTGAAAAAGTAGGGAGTTAAAAAAAGGGGCTGGGATGTCCCCTCCCTATTTTTTTCGCTCATCGTTTTCATCTTTCACTCGCTATTATTCGCGCCGTTCCCCACTAACCGCGTGCCTCGAACAGGCTAACAAAAGATAAGTAAGGTATATGCATTTTAAATGAAAAGGCATACAAGAACGATGTTAACCACTAAAGGAACCCACGACCGAGAACTAACGGTCCTTTTTTCTCCAACTGAATGCTGTCTGGAAAATGAGTCTTACCTCAGAACGAGACACAACACAGCGAACCAAGGTTGCATCATCAGTACCAGCTCCCTTCATGGATTTCCACAGTCGATCAGCAAAGTACTCAGCAGGATTTCTTGCACATTGCACTGAAACGAAATTTTAAGATCTCGCTTACAATCTTAAGTATTATTACAGGGTTAACTGTAGTTGGCGATTTTCTTTATCCACGTTTGAAGAAATTAGACACCATAATTCGCTTAGTTTGAAATTCCAAACAAGACGAAAAGATTATTAAAAACAGTTTGCCATCACTTTTACTTTTTTCTAGCTAGTTGTTGACAGCAACTCGCCTTTTGCCCTCTCCAGTCCATACGGCAAATCAGCCCTTCCCAAGCGTGCAATGCATTACTAGACCCGATTTCACACTCCCTTTCAGAAGCCGTTTGAGGTTACAGGGCCTACATAGACTTGCTTTACTACTTTAGCCCTTGGTCGAAAAGGGCTCTTCTCAATTCGCGATTCTTCCTATGCAAAAGAATGGCAATGCTTATAATCTACTGATGCAAACCTTGAAATCTGTAACGACGACTTACCAATACACTTGAAACCAGCCTTCAAATCCCCAGACATTTCACGATCAATTGTGTTCAGTATGTCACGCTGAGATACCTGCAAGTATATAACGAGGTTTACAGTTAAAGGGGCAGTGACTCGACTTTTCTAAGTTTTTGTGTAAACTGTGCTAGAATTATTGAATGTGCACTCACTGATCAACTAATTGACATTTGAACATCAAAACAAAGGTATAAATTCGTTCTTCAAGATGTAAATAAACCGAGATCAATGGTTTTAAGAAATTTTCTTCCAAGTAAAACTCTTAAACTTGAAAACGTCGGCCGGACTCTTTCAAGTTTTAGGTCACTTCCTTCCTACCAGTACGTAGCCACACCATTGTTTAACAATTGTCGTGACTAGTTAATAATATTTTTACGTTTTTGTGCTATACTTTCGTCCAACCTCTCTCTTTTCCTTCGTTAACAAGTCTCAAAGAAAGCCACATTTTAGAGAAAGAAAAATCATAATTTCAATGATAGGATTCTGTACGTGTTTTCTGTGCAAGACTGCTTGGAAATACACAGTTCATGACTTCACATATTTAAGAAAAAAAAAAAAAAAATCCTCCTAAACCTTAACAATCAGAATCTCCTGTTAAGAATCAACATACTAGATCGAACACTGGCTCTATTATATATGAATAGTACCTTAACATATTCATCAAACGTAGCTCTTAGCTGAGCAAAGTTCCTGGAGGCTAGCACAACATTGAACCGAGACTCATCTGTTCCCCACTTCTTCTCACCAGCCTGCAAGTAACAATTTCAGAGAGAGGACAATAAACTATTAAGAATTTCTCTGCCTAAATGTATCTACCACTTTACAAAAACTGCAAGATTTTTTTTACAAGTGCGTTTATTTGAGCAATAGCTTCGAAACACGGTTTATGTCAGAGTACAGCGCAAATATTAAGAATAGATTACACAGTTCATGCAGGTCTTAATGTAGAATCAACTATTATGTTAACTTGCACTGGCCAACTAGCTACCGTTTCTGTCTTAGACCACTATTTCTAATCAAATAGACTTTTAGTGTGTTATTTGTTTTTAAGTTTTTTTTTCAAAGTTGAATTTTATGAGTATGAATTTCATGGTACATGTATGTGCAAAATCAACTCTATTTTAATCTTGAATTAAAGAATACAGCAATAATGGTGACAAAACTAGCTTGTTAGACCCCTTAAATAATGCATTATTACTTTTATGTATACACTGTATGCATCTTCACTTTTTTTTTTTTTTTTTTTTTTTTTTTTATATATATATTTTTTTTTTTTTTTTTTTTTTGGGGGGGTTTTTTTTTTTTTTTTTTGATTTTTATTTTTAAATTTATTTCCTAATAAACAAACCAAAAAAAAATTTATTTATTTATTTATCACTTATTAGCAATGAGGTCTGCTTCGCATACAAGTTGTTTTATCTGTGTGGACTTCTTGTCAGACTATTTCTTCTACTGTTCAGAAGTCTGTTTTACCTGGTACAAGTCTTGAGCCTCCTTTGCAGCTTTAGCCATGTCAACAGTGTTTGTCTCATCTCGATTGCCCTTTATAACACAATATAAAATAACCCGATTTTAAATATTAACTTCACAATTTGCTGTAACTGAAAGTAGCTTCATCATCTTCTGTCCCTCTATCCCAGGAACTCTTTTTTACCACAAGAAAACCAGAAAAGCAAGAAACCCCCCTTTTTTGTACCTAAGAGAAAACAATTATTTGCAAGTTCAAACAACATTAACAAGCTATAAGACATAAATTCTTTGATGTGTTTACAATCAGAATGCAAAGCCAAGATAAGGTTTCATTTGGAAATAACTGAGAAATATACGCTGGCTTTGAATTATTAGCAGACACTTACACACTTAGTATAGACATTGAGCAAAGAGGAAAAAATGAAATTTATCAGTGAACATTAAATACCAAGGAAGCAGTACATGAACCTCGTGTTCGCTGAAGAAAGAACAGAACTTTAATTATAACTATTTTATATTATTTTATTTTTACCTGACACATAGACACAAGCAGCCTCTTATAATGGCCACTGGTTTCACTCACACAGTCCTTTTCAAGATCTCGCTTATAGTCTGTGATAGAAGAACAGAGCAGGTTTAACTTCACTGTGGTATTACAGGATAGGATGTTATCTTTTTAAACATGGATTTTAGCAGTTTGAATTCGTAGAACACAGAGAAAATGGCAAAGGGTGGTTAAGATGGAAAAAACATTAGACTGCAATATGGTCTTATAAAAAGAGATGCAGGAAGGTGGAGTCAGCTGAAAAGAGCTGAGGAAGAAGGCAAAGAACAGACAGCAGTGGCTGTCTCTGATCATGGCCTTATGTGCCCAAGGACAGGAAGAAGATTGAGTGAGTGGGTGAAATGGTCTTGAAAATGTAAATAAATGAGGATCAGATTGCATGCAACAAAAATTTTACATATTTAAACATCATCAGCGATTTGCGTTTAAAATGAAATCCCCATTAGCATGAAGACTTTATACCAGAAAGCCAAGGAACAACCAACAGTGGTTACACATAAAGCCACTATTGCTGTTCCATACTTTAGTTTAGTTAACTTCTTAACTTCTTTGCTGTTTACTTTTAGTTTAGTTCACTTCTCATATGTGTCACGAAAGTGGACATTAATTGTACACAATTATGAATGTTTACTTTTGAGTGACAGAGAAATAAGGCACCTCGTTTTTCAATTTGGACAAACAGCTAATCCATTAGTTGGAATAACCTTCCTTGTTAGATAACACTTACGTTCTGTGTAGTTCCTCTTGATGTCAGCTATATCCTATAAACAGAAACAAATACCGTAAAGACTCGTGTATTAGCCGCACTCGTAGATAAGCCGCACCCCCAACTGTGATGCTTGATTTTGAGAAAAAAAATAAAAACTTAAAATCCCAACACCTTTTAAAAAAAGGATGCTCTTTTGACGGTATAATATTGTCTTTATTGCTAAAGTCCAATGTGGGAAATGATGAAATTTGACTGGAAATGACTGCATGACAAATAGAGAACGATACAAAACGTTTCCTTAGTAACCACACAGTCAGTCAGGGAAAAAAAAAAAGAAAAAAAAAAACGACGAGGAAAAGCCTCAGGGGCCAGACTTTTTTACCAAAAGCAACCCCAAAAAAAAAAAAAAAAAAAAATAAATAGTATTGCTGACTAACCTGGTTACTGCGAGTACAAAGGATGTCAATCAAAGCCTCTTCATCTGTTCCAGCACCCTGAAATAACAATCGAAAAGAACTCTTAATCCAAGACATTTGTAAATTTGATAAGGTGGGTGTTAACATATCGCCAATCAAAGTTCATTGTAGACCCTTGCAAGCCCTGTGGATCATGAGGCCAATGAGGCCAAAAGCTCCTCTGCAGCTGAGGAGTGCAGGCAGCCCAGGAAGACAAGGGCAAGTAACCCACCATCTGTGGCCACCATCCCCTGCCCCCACTGTCAACATCTCTTCAGGGCGAGGATTTGAGTACCCAGCCTCCTGCAATTTTTCCCGAAAAGAAAAAACAAAAAAAACTCCAGGGCTAGACGAACATTAATAAGTCAAGCCTTCTGGGCTTCTGCTATCCCAGGTAATCAAATTTTTTCCCATTACTTTTAATAATATTTCAAAAACAGACATTGGAAAGAATATGGTTCAAAATGGAAACTACATGTAACAAGAACTTGCCTGATAGTTTTCAGTCAACAAACATCAAACTATAAGATCATAGTCTTCTCATGGAAACACACTGTTGTCTTTATCGCGCATTATAATATATTTAGTTAGTGAAATATAGCATTCCATGCAACACATTAATTTATTCAAGACTCACCCTCATTGCACGCCTCAGGCACTTGGCATCATAAAGAACAGAAGGTTCAAGCAAGGCTAACAAACAGTCTTCAAGGTTACCACTTAGCTCTGACTTCAGATCATTCATAAGATCCTAATAAAATCAATGAAATCAATATTCAGTGAAGCCTGACTTAAGCATAAAATAAGACCAATTTAGTTTCCTTTCTTGATGAACATGACAAGGACATAGGACTTCAAGCATTCAATAATACTAGTAATATTGACATCATACTAAAACAATGCCAAAAACTTGTACTAGCAAAGATTCTCTGAGTGGCAGCCAAAACAACAGTTTATCAGTAAACCTACCTTTCCAAACATGGTTTTGTATCTCTTTCTGATTTCTACTCTCTGAGCATTGCTTCGTTTGACAATGATGTCAATAAGGGTATTTTCATCAGTGCCTAAAATGAACAGAAATCGACAATATTATGGACAGTCACACCCAACTCCCATAAAATGAAACTCCTAACTTCTATTTAACAATTAGACTACGAGCCCGAGTTTTCTATGAGCAAATAGTCAACGAGGCGCAGCCGAGTTGACTATCGCTCATAGGAAACGAGGGCGAGTAGTCTAATTGTTTTAGTAGAAACTATAAAGGATTGCAGTCCAAAACCTACAATATTATGCACAGTGAAGACAAAAATAAAGAAAATCTACCGCTTAAAGAGCTACGCGCGCGACTGTTTCTATCGGCGAATAGAAATCAGTGGGAGAACCAATCAGATTCGCGGATTTCCAATAGAACACAGCTGAGTTTCTACTAATAACTATTAGTAGAAACTCGCTGTGTTCTTTGGAAATCTGATTGGTTCTCCACTGATTTCTATTCGCCGATAGAAAAAGTCGCGCGAAGAGTAGCTCTTAAGCGGTAATTTTCTTGATTTTTTAGTGCACAAATTGTAGGTTTTGGACTGCATCTAGGTTTCTACTAAAAAATAGAACTCGCCCTCGTTTCTATGAGCGTGTCAACTCGGCTGCGCCTCGTTGACTATTTGCTCATAGAAAACTCGGGCTCGTAGTTTAATTGTTAAATAAAAACTTCTACTTGTTTTACTGGGTTATGAAATAATTTCCTACTGACACAGAGGTAAAATGATAAAACAATCAATGGCTTAATTAGTGTTTACCTACTCCTCTCATTGCTTTTCTAAGCAGTTCACAGTCTGCCTCGGCATCAAATGGAGAGATTGGAGTAATGGTGCCATGACCATATTTCTACAAACAAGATCACAGGAACTTAATTTAACACAATGTCACTAACAGATGCATAATGTGTTTGTTTAATGGATTAAAGCTGTATGTTTTCCTTGCATTCACTTGCCTTATCAGGTGCAGGTAATTATATTTAAAAACAAAAATGGTTTTAATCTAAGTCGTTAATTGACTTTTTTATAATTGAATTATGTTTGTTCCCATTTACTCAGCAGCCATTTTGAGACATTGCATCCAGTGAGCTACATGTACAGATAAGTTGTAACTGAGGATGATTACTGTCATAAATAACTGATGCATCCTTGATATTGTGTTCAATGATCACCTTGTTAAACATGTACATACATGTATTTTTTTTAGGGGGGGGGGGCGAAAAAAAAAAAAAAAAAAGGAAAAGGAAGGGGGGAGAAAAAGAGAGGGGAGGTGAAAAAAAAAAAAAAAAAAAAAAAAAAAAAAAAAATAAATATAAAGGCGTTTCTTATGCTCCGATGTCACATATCATAACATTGATGTCTAACTTAGTTGACTAAACTTTAGTGATTGGATATTAAATGATGAGTGGGCCACCTGATGTTGGCCAGTGAAACAGGTCTGTATTAAATCTATGTCCTCAAGTTTAAAGTAGATCATTGACCAATTATATACGGCTCCTTCAATGTAGAGCACTATTTTTAATCAAACGGGGATCATCACTTGAACTACATTGTATACATGTTAATTGTGGTTTATTGTTTATTGCAAAAAAAGGTCAGTATCCTTTTCTCTTTTAACCTTTTGAATGGTTAATTGTGATTCAAGTGGCCCCGGTTATGGAAAGCTGCACTGTTAAGTAAAATTCTTTAAGTTACAGAGGGTTCCCATTTTAGTCTTTGATAGTTCGCAATTTGACAGATAACAAGCAACTACATCATCATCATCATCGATCCTTATCGCGCCATTGGACGCATAAGGCCTCTACAGTCTCTCTCCAGCGGGAGCGGTCTTGTGCCGCCTTCCGGATCCCATTCCAGGTCAGGTGCAGGGACTTAAGTTCTTTCTCGGCCGACCTTCGCCAGGTTGTTCTAGGCCTTCCCCGTGAACAAGCAACTACAAAGCTGGATAAAACAGTAACATGTACACCATGCACTGCTTTGGTTTCATTCTTTTTTTACCATTAAGAGACAAAACCTACCCCTTGTAAAGACATTGAAGCCATCTGGGCAGTGGGAGCTCCTCCCTGGTGAACAGCAAACAAACAATTGTTACTGACAGTAAATTTGAGAATATTGTGTAACAGTAAGTTTGTTTTAGCACTTGGCTATTTCACTAAGGCTGTGTTATTTAGTACCTTTACATTGTATATAAAAACAAAAGTTGTGGTTTGATTTTTTCCTTGGTTTAATTTTTTTCAAACCAGTTTGATTTTTACTTCCCTTTGATTTAGATTATGATAATGAATATGAGACAATGAAAAATAAAAATCAAACTGGTTTGAAAAATTTTCAACCAAAGATAAATTTAAACCACAACATATATCTTGTGATGACCTAGCAAACATTATGGATTGAACAATATGTATATCTCTTGCTCAAGACACTCAGGCAACAGTTACAGTTAATCTTCAAGGTATATGTCTGCACATGGCCATCAAGCCAAGCAGGTGACAGGTTTTAACCCTGTCTAACAGGATAGAGAGTCTACTATGGGGAGTTGTACATTCTGCTAACTGCCACATTTTGTTCTTCTTAGACTGCAAACCACTTTAATTTCCTGCTAAAGACCGAAACTGCCATTTTTTTTCTTGACCGTAAACCGCCAGATAAATATGAATGTGCCCGCAAACTAATACTCAAAATAGCCTTAAACCGCCAAACTGCCATGGAGCATAATAAATGCTCAGGTTATTTCCTCTTTAAACAGGAAATTAAGGGAAATTTTGGGATTGGAATTAGTTTAAGCCATACAATCAATCAATGGGCAAAAATCCCTCACTATCTAAACAAGACATACTAATCCATGTAAATTTTCCAGGTTAAATTCATTTGCACTTACAGCAGTTGAAGGAGGAGGAGGCTTTGTCGGCTTCTGCTTAGGAGGGGAGGAGTGAGTCGCAGGCGGTGGTGCACTTTGTGTCACTGGAGCTGTATAACAAACATTTCATCAATATAGAAATCCTAATGAATAGTTTAAATTGTTTTATATCATTACAATGTTATAAACCTTCAGGTAGAAACAGATTGACCTTGACAACAAATTAACCTGAAAACAATTTGACCTACTTGTAAGATATGTATCAAGCTAATTATTGGCTTATGAAGTGTCAGACCAAAAAGACACTTAAAATTTAAGCCAAAACATGATCCTAAAACTTGCCTTTGTGTAATATACAGCAGTAAGCATTTTGCATTTTGTATAACTTGGCTTACTGCTTTTCAAGTTCCTTTCACAAGACTGTAAGTAAGCTTAAGCTTCTAATTCTAGGAACTATTAACACATAATGTGTGGTTCCAGAAAATATCCATACCCCCACCACGGAGGGTTTTCACGTGCCCCCCACCTCTCTGTCCTTTTTTAGAAAATACCCCCCACCCCTCGATCCAAAATAATGCGACCCCCCACCCCTCTAAAAAGAATACCTCTATGGCCACCTCTCTTGAAAAGAATTACTGATCGTCGGAGGAACGAACATACGACATGTCTGCTGAAGAAAAATTAGAATTTCCTCAAAAAAAAACACAAATCTGTATCACTTTCAAACCTAACATCCACCCTTTCCATCGCTTGAAACCGCTATTAAAATGTATAGAACACGGATTTGAAGTGTTGATATAAACCATAAACATTCACCGTAAACGTGATCGCAAAATCGCTAATGCTCGCTGAGAAAGCAAAATTTAAAGGAAAATACAAACAAATAGCAGAAAAAAAAACATGTTAATCTCGAGTTTCTGACATCATTAACTATTTTCATCGCTAATAAACATGAAACTTTTCACAAACAAGGACGATTTTCCTTCGTCAACGTGATTGAAACAAGAACCCTTGACACCAGTGCCTTTCGGTCAAACCACGTGACAAGTTTCGGGGACTGGTAACAATGGCGGACGAACGAACATGGAGGATTTCAGTGAAATAATTTGCTTTCAGTGTGCTTTCAGGAGAAAGAAAACCCGTTTTAAATGTAAAGCGATTGTGAATCAAGAACCAGAGTGCTATTTTTGCTATGTAAAACATTTGTAGAGTAGGTAAGAAACGATTTTTGAAACTAGTTTGACTGCATCAAACTTGACCGTCTGGAAACATAATACCACTGGCAACCCCCTCCTCTTCGGAATTTCCTGCCTTGACCCCCCCACCCCTCTGGAATTTCCAATTTCCTCCGTGGTGGGGGTATGGATATTTTCTGGAACCACACAATGTATAATCCGTTAATTATATTCATAAATTAAGATACCTTGAGATGCATAGCTCTGTTGTGGAGGCTGCTGTGAGCCATGCCCAGGATGGGCCCCATACCCACCAGCGGGTGGTTGTGCCCCATATCCACCGGCATGAGGCTGTGCCCCATATCCACCGGCAGGAGGCTGTGCCCCATATCCACTCACAGGAGGTGGTGCTCCATATCCACCAGCAGGAGGTTGTGCTCCATATCCGCCGGCAGGAGGTGGTGCTCCATACCCACCTGCAGGAGGTTGGCCATAACCACCAGCAGGAGGCTGACCATATGGCTGAGCACCATAACCTCCAGGAGGGGGTGGGACACCGTATGGATCACCAAAGCCAGGTTGTGGACCCCCTGGAACCACAATGAAGTGAAACACTTACTAGTTGTTTGGTAACTTGCAGTCGATAAGGGTTAATTAAAAGATGTAGCCAATTTAGTAGGCTACCATTTTGAGCATTAGTCCTTTGTTGGCTCAAAACAGTCTTCCAGTTAGGGAGAAAAAATGAAGACAGAGTGGAAAATGTTTCAAGTGAACTTTCAATAATAGCATGTTTTTTTGTCAATGTTTTCACGGCTGCACACAAGTCATAAGTCTGATGAGTAAAGCATCGAGAAGAATGAGTGTTACACATGTAAAAAAAATTGATATAAAAATAACTGATTCAATAACTTGTTACAATCAGTTACGTGTGACAGATCCTTTTAGCCATTTTATCCATTCTGCTATACTCCCATAACAGATTTTAAATGCAGGGCCATTGCCAGAAAAAAATTATGATCAAGGCAATAACCATGGTTAAATTCCCTTCCTAAGAGGTATTTACTTCCCCCCCCCCCCTGACTGAGGCAAGTGCCTTGGTTTGCCTCAAAGCTGCTATGGCTCTGAAGTGATTTTATAAAGGACGGCTAATTATTGATTTCCATGATTCATCTTCACCTTGGCAATCGGCTATAAGCTCTCAATATTAATCATAACTTAAAAATATGATTTATTAGGCCAGGCAGCTGAAGGGAAATTTGTTGGGGTTTACGCCTGACACAGGTCTGTTTTTGTCCAATATGAACAAGTAATAAATAATAATTTTTCATGAACTTACCTGGGGGTGGTGGATAACCTCCTCCAGGGGGAGGGGGATAACCACCAGCAGGAGGGTAGCCTGGTGCAGGAGGATAGCCACCAGGCGCGGGAGGATATCCACCAGGTGCCGGGGGGTACCCTCCAGCGGGAGGGTAACCAGGAGCAGGGGGGTAGCCACCAGAGGCAGGATATCCCGGCCCTGGAGGAGGATAACCCTGACAAAACAAAAATAAATAGCATTACAATCATGACAACAATGATCAATCCTTTTGTATGCCATGTACACAGTGTAAAAACTACATGGTTTTATTTCATCCTTCATTCAAATTTTTATTTTCTTTTTTTTTATGGTATGTTTATGAATGATAATGAGTTTTAGACAAAGGAAAATAAAATTGAACCACAATACAGTGATATAACGATCCTCGATATAACGATATTCCCCATATAACGATGGATATTCTATGTCCCGGCAAAAGTTACAGTAAAATGTATGGGACGGAACCCCGATATAACGATCTTCGATATAACGATATTCCCGATAAACGATGAGAATTTAGTGGACAAATGTAAAATCCTCCTGATAAACGATATTCAGTACACAGTCACAATTTATTTGAAAACATCGAATTTGATGAATAAATACAGTTATTGAGTGATCTTTAACGATTCTGACAACAGCTTTGTACGAATCGATGATATACGAAAATGATACTGTGTTCAAAGCCTCTTTATCAAAATTATTCTCTTTATCCTCTTTTACATGTAATATGCAGTAAAAAGTACTTGTTAGGTTTACCCAAATATATTAAATATATATATCCTTATATCGGGAGTTTCGATATAACGATTCCTAAATATAAAATAAAATTTTACTGCTCCCTTGGCATATCATTATATCAGGGCTCCACTGTATAATTCCAGAAAAAAGATAAATTTCAGTATAATGTTTTAGAGCACTAGTCAAAGTCGATTTTAAAGGACCCAATCAATTGTATCCATGGCTGGTTGGTCATTTTTATAAAGCCTAACCATGGACTATATTCGTGAGTGTCTCTGTCTTCAGGATTGAAAAGCATCAACAATGGCAAAAACATAGCTCTTCATGATATCGTTTTATTCCTCTCCAGCGTTCCAGGTTTTTTTAGATTAATTTTCTATCATAATCATCAGAAAGTAAAACTGCTGCAAGATTGGGTTTCCATTTGAAAATATTGATAGTATCGTTTGACTGCTCGATGTTAAAGAATGACAGCAGTAGTATTACCCCTCCAGGTGGATAACCAGGTCCAGGAGGAGGATAAGCCATTATAAAGTTCTTCAAGTACAACCTGTGAAATTGGACAGAAAACAAATTAGATTTGAAATGGTTAACATTTTCCTCTACAAATATTAAAATAGTTTTGCTTGAAGGTGTGAGAGACAAGACCCACCCCTTAACATCTCTACTAAAGGATGTGATCATCTGAGCTATATTTCGATCAGTGCACAGCCAGTTAAGAGTCTGGCCAAGAAGAACGCCCTAAAATCTTTCATGTATGTGTTTGAAATAGACGTCCAAACAAATAAGTCAACCTGACACTGTCAAGTTTTCTTTTAGTGTACATCTACCAAAGTAATCCTTGAAACAAACCCCATGATGGCAGGTTGCAAACAGCTGGTATCTTTTTACAGAAGGTGTTCATTGACAAGAACTGTGGCTTTAATATAATTACATGCAGATATATCCCCAAGGACCGTAAGGGACGCGTAAGCTCACTTGTATAAAACTCGACGATCCTTTAAAAGAGAGGTCAGTAAGCTTGCAAGCCAAGGTAAAAGTACAAATTGTTCCCGATTGTTTGACGAACATTGATGGCTATATACAGTGCTGACTACTAAATTTGATTTAATACTATGAGCATGATTTTAGTACAAATATTGAAGATTGCATTCTTCCTTATAAATCTCCTTAACAAATGAAGTAAACTTAAGTTGTAAAAGCTTGCACTGCCTAGATTAAGCTGAAGCACTTCAAAAGTGCAAGGTACATGACTCAGCCATCGACAGCTAGGAATAAGATGCAAGTTAGCCTTACAATACATCTAATTTACAATGGCACAAACAGAAAATCAGTCAAAACTAGTATAAAATCCATATGACATGGAACAACTTTGTTACAAACAAAACAGCTGTGCATATCCACGGATACTCACCAGGAAATTAGCAGCGAAAATAGCTGAAATAGAACGAAGCCGCTTGTAGCAGGAAAACAAGGCAAGCCTTCGACTTTTGACAAGGACTGGAACCAAGGGGAGAGGCAACGACAAATATGGAGTGGCTGCCCATATTTGGCATATTACGTACATGTGCCTTCACCGGTGTCAATTTTGTTGACCGCCATAGTTTCTTTAGGACGTTGAACTTCAAAGGTAATGGTCGTTAGTGAAGGATTTCTGTGTTTTATTCTCATTTGCCTTACGTAAATGTACGGAAAGAAGTAAGTGAATTATTTTTCTCACTTCTTAGAACTTCAACGATAACTATGGTGGACGACAAAGCAACAGCAAAAGACCTTGAAACATGGATCGAGCAGCTAATGGAATGCAAACAGCTCAGCGAAACTCAAGTGAAAACGCTCTGCGAAAAGGTAAACCGGTTTTATTCTCGTTTTGTTATCCGCGAAGTGGCCATTGCGGAAAAAATGCTTTGTGATTGCGTTTGAAAAAGTAGCGTGGTGGTTGAATTTTGAAGAAATATGCTGGCTTACTGTTTTGTGTACAAAATAATTCGGCACATGTACGCTAAATTGTAGATCGGTGCATCATTTCGCAAAAAAATTACCCTTAATTTTAGTGAGTCTTGCCCTGAAGGGTTCATGTTCGCCAGATATGAAGACTATATTTACCTTTTATCTCAGATTTCAGTCCCAACTAAAGATAATGCGATTTAATGTGGTATTTCAATCGTTCTTTTCCGAAAATTTAGCTGTCGAAAGTGTAAAGCTAACACACGTATACGCCAACGGTAAATCTCGTCATTAATCGTACTTCACTGAACTGCTTTGCTTTTCTTTATGAGTTTATGTAAACAAAAATACGGTTTGCCAGTATAAAAGTATTCCAATTGCCCAGTGAAAACAATTTTAAAATCCAATTACACTGTAAACACATTCGTGTGATTGGTTCAAGTTTCATTCTGCTTATTGCTCAATTCTATGTTATCCTTGTGTTGTTATATGCTCCAGCAAAAGGCAAAGACTTATTTAGCCACTGATTACTTTATCTGTGGTACAACAACTGTTAACATTAATATCACTTGTTGGACCTGTCGAGTTTTTTTTTTTTTTACTTTGGTTTTAATCCCACTTTATGGTCACCCACTTAATACCAACAACACCTCATTACTACAGACACTGGTTTAAATTTGGTCCCTAACTGAGATTTTTCCCCAATTTAACCTGCAGTGCTTAATCCAGACACCTTTTTGATTAAGGTGGTAGACTAGAGTTTAACAGGTCCGTTTTGGATGGAAATTTCTTAAAATTAAGAGACGTGGCTGAAGTAAAAACATAACAGGCCAAGACAACTTAAGTTAAGCTTCAGAAAAATTGATGTTTGAGGTGACAATTTTCACACCTCAGGTGACAAACCTCATTTGAATTGCGGGCTCAAAATTACGAAATTTTCGTTTTGCGGCTTTATTTTTGAAAGCTGGTCAAAATGAAATGTAGGACTCTATTCCCATATAGAAAAGGAAAAATCATGCGGGAGCCCGGAGTGGAAAGCCACTTCTTTCCTCAGATATCGAGCTTTAAAGTCAAAAACACGTGCTGATTCTTTACGCGGCACTCACATCTCGAAGAAAACTTCTTTCGCTCCGGGCTCCCGTGAAAAGTATCTTTTACACTATAATAACAAACCACGCGAATTTCATCCAGATACGATAAATCTACAACTTTATTCTTAAAGTACCTTTCAGTGCGGTCTGTGTAGGTCCTTAAATTGTGGTAGTTTCTCGCCGATATCTCATCACAAGATCGTGTTTATCGGGCGCCATTTTGAAATCTTCTTAGAAAACCGCTGTTCGAAGTGTTTGTGGCAACACATGGCCGATTATAGCGCGAAGAATGCCGAAAATCTACGATCTTGTCCGTCCTTTGACGAAGTTCAAGATGGCGGCGTAAACAATTACGTAATGCATAGCAACGATGTGAACTTGAGACCTCGGCTAATGGGCACAGCGGATAATAGGCGTCCTGAGTTACTGCGCAAGTCTCCCGTGAAGAATATCATGCTGTGTGGCAAATTCTTGTGTTGTTGTGTAAATGTTATGTCACGAGTCCCAGAAGCGAAAAAACCCACGATTTAACCATTAAATGGAGCCAAAATACCAAGGAACCACACAAAGGACATAAGTTAAGTTTATTTCTACCATCAACTTTTAATTCAAGACCTGTAAATTGCTCTGAACGACTGATTCCGGCTTATAGTTGATATTTCACAATGATCGATCGTGTAACACAATGCCGCTTTCTAAATCACGTTCGTCCGATATAATGATCGTCATTCAGCTTCTTTTGTAGAATATATTGCAGACACTTTCACAGGAAAGGTACAGCGGACCTGAACTTACGTCTTCCAAAACGAAGCAAAGCTTTTCAACGGCAAAAGCAGACTCAAATCAACATTTGGTGCGTGTCACTCGCGTGTCACACAATAAATTCAATATGGCGGCGCAAAGTGCCGGCCTAGCGACCGACTTTAGGCTTTAATAATTCCGCACATGAACAGAATGGAGCGCTTATCTCTTGGGATTGTGAATAAATCTATGTTATCTTTCAAATCCTTGAATATTTTGATATGTTTCATTTTTGAGCCAAACTCTATTCTACCACCTTAAGACAATTTCTTTGGTTTTCATTGTCGCCATGCAACTAGTCCAACAGTACCGTAACATTCAACTTCAAAGTTAATTGCACGTGCCATTCCGTGATAACTGTCTTGGATAAGTTAATCCAGGAGAATCATCTACCTGTACCTTGAATTCAAAAGCAAGGCATGCTAGTAACGTCATGACTCAGACAAGACTCAGACAGGCAAATAAAACGGACTGGTGGGAGATTTTCCTAAAACACTTTCTAAATCAGCAGATGTTTCTAAGGGTGCGTTTCTTTGGGAAAAATCCAAATCCGGATTCTTGATCCAAAAACGGATTTTGCGTTTCTTTACCTATATCCGAAAATGGATTAATCTTGGATCAATGATCTGAAGAATCCACACTTCGAGTGGATACATCAGATCATATCTGAATCCGGATTTTTAGGACTCATGATCTGTGCGTTTCTTTGGGAAAGGATTCGAAAAAAGTACCTTGGCCCAGCGGTCTTTGCTGTGAAAATACAGGTTCGCTCTTTGTAAACACTGCCATACGGAAAGTTTTACGATAAAAGGAAACTGTAGCTTCAGATAGGTACGTAGTATCATTTTAAACGGGATACAGGTTTTCTAGAACAGCCACAGTGTGCCTACGCAAGTTGTATCCTTTTGAAATTGTCACGAGTGAAATTTGCACTGATCATTTCGCAATCATTCTTCGCTCTCAGATGCTTTCTCGCCATATTGTGCTTAACGCTAAAGAAGATCTACTTCGACGTGTGGTTTTTGTAAAAGATTTTGTATGCTTAAATTATTTTAGTAAGGATACATTCGACGAAAAATAAATTTGTGCTGATATTTTATGTTCTGTGCGAAATGTGTTTACGGGGTTGTCATGGCAAAAAATCTGTTTTCAGATTCTTCGTTTCTTTGGGAGCAAAGTGTCCATGTGATCTGAGATCAATGATCCAATTTTGGATTTTCCCAAAGAAACGCACCCTAAAACACTTGTTGAAACTGAGAACTTTGCCTCGTGGGGGGTATAATCACTTGCATTCTATTTTTAGACCTCACATGCTTCGCTATTGACTGTTTTGTCATTTCTTTTTAGGCCAAAGAAATTCTTAGCAAAGAATCAAATGTACAAGATGTAAAATGTCCTGTTACAGTTTGTGGAGATGTGCACGGCCAGTTTCATGATCTTATGGAACTGTTTAAAATAGGAGGAAGGTCACCAGATACCAACTATCTATTCATGGGTGACTATGTTGATAGAGGGTATTATTCTGTAGAGACCGTCACACTCTTAGTCACTCTAAAGGTCAGTGTTTATACACAAAAGAACTTTTAAGCTGTTGTTTAAGTGATTTTATCAATATTTTTGGTGTGATGTTTCTCTGATCTTTGATTAAATTGATTGCTCTTTGTAAGAGTAGCCTTGCTCAATTCCTTAGCCTTCACGATAAATACATTAACATGTATGCAATTTTACAATCATGCAGAATTGTGCAAATTAGTATAAGCCCATGATTATTTCACAACAACAGGGCTGTTAGTAAGGTCCAGGTGTTGTCCCTAGCCAGTTTTCATCCCTGGATATGATGATAGAAAAACAAAAACAGTAACACCACCAGCAACATTTCCTATGCTACGTTTATCATTTTTCTGCATTCTCAAAAACAACCCCACTAAAATATTGGCAGTATGTTGGCACTAACACTGAATTGTACCTTTTGTGCTAGGTTCGTTTTCCTCACAGAATAACCATTTTACGTGGAAACCACGAAAGTCGTCAAATCACTCAAGTGTACGGATTTTACGATGAATGCCTCAGAAAATATGGCAATGCAAATGTTTGGAAATACTTTACAGATTTATTTGATTATCTACCACTGACAGCTCTAGTTGACTCACAGGTAACATATTTTCCTCTTTGTCACTAGATTGTGCCTTTTGTCTTTTTTTTCTTCTGTCTGTGACCTTGAAGTTGTAAATTTTGGACAAATATAATTTCATGCCTCTTTGTTACACTCAGGTTTTTGAAGGCAATGCAAAATTTATTCTTTTAGTACATTAATTTTGTATAAAATATTCACTGTTTTGGAACCTTTTTTCCACTAATACTTGGTACAATTTTCTTTACGTGTAATGTTGCAGATATTCTGTCTTCATGGAGGCCTGTCGCCCTCCATAGATACACTGGACCACATAAGGGCCCTTGATCGTATACAGGAAGTTCCCCATGAGGTTTGTATTTTCCATCCTTCTTTTTCACCCTTGTTTCTAGATGCTTTTTGTTTGTTTGTTTCTCAATAATACTTGGATAGGATTTTAATTAAGCTCTTTTTAACTATGATATAGATAATGTGTGAATAAGAACACCACTGTTGTAATGGTCTAAGTTGTCTCTTTATTGTGCCCAGTGATTTGAACACATCACACAGTCTTATGATTCAAAGTGATATCCTTCTGCAATGATGAGGGCACCCCAAATACAGATTTGAAAACTTGGACTAATTCCATGATGTTTTTAAGCAACCTCCAGAGTGTTTCACCCTTTTGCTCTTTGTGTTGTATTTTGCAGGGTCCAATGTGTGATTTGTTGTGGAGTGACCCGGATGACAGGGGTGGCTGGGGTATTTCACCACGAGGTGCTGGTTACACCTTTGGACAAGATATATCTGAAACATTTAATCACACAAATGGCCTCACCCTCATTGCAAGAGCTCATCAACTTGTAATGGAGGTAAGAGTTGATTTTGTAATATCAAGGTTTGTACAATGTACGTGTCTTGAAAACCCTTGAAAGGCCTTGAAATTGGTTTTTGGTTCTTTGAAAGTCCTTGATTTTTTAATTGAACATCAAAAGGCTTCAAGGAAATGAGAAGACTGCCAAAATAAGCTACTTTTTAGTTCTTCAGCAAGCATGTCAACAGCACAACAGACTGGAAATCGTTGATTTGGGTTAAATTTCATTAAAGGGTCCTGGAAAGTCCTTGAAAAGTCCTTGAATTTTGGCCTGAAGGAGTGACGAACCCTGTCATATAAATTGATTTGGAGTACACCTTTTCTGCTTGTGTAACAGTCCATTGTTATTTAAGAGTAATAATTATGATCCAGGATCTTCTGTGAGAGCAAAAGTAATATTGTTTTCAGTAAATTATGCTTTATAAATGCCATTATTTTGTTCTTTTGTCATTATTCTTTTACGCAAAAAATAGTAACAGCTTACACCCACCTTTGAGGTTACGGAAGCATTATTTTCCACTACTAATAAATGTGTCTGAAACCTTGTGTTCTCCAGGGTTACAACTGGTGTCATGATAGGAATGTAGTTACGATATTTAGTGCTCCAAACTACTGCTACAGATGTGGAAATCAAGCTGCGATCATGGAGTTAGACGATGCACTAAAATACTCCTTGTAAGTGATGGCATGATTGTTGTTTATGTTTTTTGCCCAAGGTTTAACTGTTGTTAACACATTCTGGTCCATGGTTATTCAATATTGGTTTTCCATTCCAACATTTCTTGACTGACTGCATGGTCTGCCTATCTCATCAGCTCTACAATGTATTGGTTACTTTTCTATTGTTGCAGTTGATTTTGAATCATTTTCCACATTTATACAAGCTGACATGTATATACAAAGAGACAAAGTAGTAATGGCTAGTTACTATTTTATTACTAGCACACATTAACCATAGTAAAATACTGATTCAAGTATGGGCTACTTTGTCATAAACATACACTACTCAGTTTACTAGTTTCCGAAACCTTTGGCTAGCAGGCTCTAAGAGGAGATAAAGAGTTAAATTTCCCTTTCTCTTGAACACTGCTTCCCAGATAACAAAAGTCTAATTTGGTTTTATCTTTGCAGCCTCCAATTCGACCCAGCACCAAGACGAGGAGAGCCCCATGTCACTCGCAGAACACCTGATTACTTTTTGTGATGAGAAATTATCTTGTGGCTCGTCAAGCCTTTTACAGTATTACTACATGTTATCTTTGTTCAACACTGCTGCAAAAAGAGTTTGCGTCGTACTTCCTTTGCATTAGTGCTGGACTTGGATGAAATTATTTAGTAATCCTTTATCTTTCATTTTGCCACAATTTAGAAGAATGAGTGTCTTGTTTTTTTTAAAATACGGTCCTACAAAACTAAAAGCAACAGAATTTTAGGGCAAGACAATAAAACAAAATATGCTTATCACCTAGACATAAGGCTAAGGAGTGGAAGTACCATAAGGTGCAATGCCAAGAGGCGTCACTGGGATCAATCCGAGTTGGGGCTGTAGAAGAAATCAACAGTTCTCATTGACCTTGATGATTTCTTTTAAAGTAGCCCAGTCAGCACTGATTTAGATTTCTGTACAAAAACCTTGAGTAATTATGTATGGGGGCAGTTTTAATTGGACACTTTCAGCCTTACAGATGTGTCATACCCTTTCCTTTGTGGCCCAGAGTTATTGTGCATATGTGAACTTTTCTTTTGTACATTCTGTATAGTGGAGTTCCAAAAAATATCCATACCCTTCATTGGTTTTGAATTGCCTGCCCTTATAGAAATTCCAGTGAAGTTTTTAAATAGTTTGGCTGTTCAAACCTCCCATCTCTTGTTTGGATATTTCTTGGAAATACACATTGTAATGGAATGTTCCTATCGTAAATGCATGTGAACCAAGATTGTATCAAATTAATTAAATGATGAATGGAGCCAACAGTTTTGTTAATGAAAGTAAACACACAGATACAAAGTAAACACACAGATACAAAGACAATAAATTAAGCCTTGAAATTTTATCAGTACATCTTAAAATGTAACATGCAACATCTAAAAATGTAAATCATTAAACTAATGCTAACTAAAGTATAATGAGATAGCTGTATGGTATTCATTTACTTGTTAGAACTGTACTGGACTAACTTGGGCAATTTTAAGTTCTCTTGTGTGGACACTAGTTTTAGTTTTGTGTTATAGTCACATAGCCCGATAACAGGTTGACACATGTTTTAAATCACAGCGAGTAAATTACGCTTAATTTGAAAAGTTTGGTCATGTGACTTGTAGAATACAAATCACACTCGTTCTGGCTATGATTTGACAAAATTTGAGAATAGTTAAACTGTGCATAACGTAAAAGGAGAGTAACTCCTTGCTAGTGATGTATTTTAGCCCAGATCATTAAAAGACTGAAATTGAATTTTTTATGGCCTATTTGAGTTTGTTTTGGTTGTGTTGCATTCCCCCTCTTCTCGTACCCCATCTGATGTTCTTGTTTTCCTGTTTGTTTGTTTTCTTAATTTTTTTTGCTTTGTTGTTGTTTTTTTGAATCAGTATTGATCTTGTAATTGTTTATTTTCCTTATGAACATTGGAAATATACGTGTTACGTTTATGAAAGAAACTCTAAATACACTTAAGTTCGTCCCATTTTTCTCCGTTTACCGGCGTCCGACCGATCCAAATTTTGGGGTGTTCCCCAAAAAATAAGTTTTTATATTAGAAACATCAAACACTTGCTATTCCAGCGGTTGTTGGAAAGTCGTAGATGCTCGCAGATCGCACAAGAGTGTTGGTGGTTCATCTCTTTTTACTTTTCTCGGCTTAATTTAACCACTTCATCGTTCTTTTCTTTCTCCGTTGCCACCATGTTGATTTTGTCACCACGTTTCGTTGTTTCCAGGCTCTTAGTTCCAGCTTGCTCGTGATTTTTTAAAAGTTTTTTTTTATCTGACCGACCGACCCAAAATTAGGAAACGCATTCGACGGTAAACGGAGAACAAGAGGGGACGGCTAAAGGCCTGGCTAAACTAGGAAACATTGTTGCGGAAACATTGTTCATTGTCATATTTCCTAGGTGGCTAAATTAGCAGGAAGCAATGAAAATGTTTTGCTGCCGGGTGGCAAAACTTAGAAACAATGTTCCGAGAACAAAGTGTCACGTATGCGCACTTGTCAACATTGCTTCCATCGTGGCTAAACTGGGCAACGTATGTTTTGACTTGAAGCAGGAACATTTTTTGTTTCCGAGAAGCAAAATTTGTTTCGGCAACATATTTCCCGTGCGGCTGAACTGTGAAACATTTGCGTCCGCAACAATGTTTCCTGGTTAGCCAGGCCTTAACTGAGAAACAATTTCGATATCCACTGTACCGCACGTTTTTGCGTAACTGGTTTAGACAAATTCCTTAATCGAATCGTATATTATTTCTGCCATCTTGTCGTAAGCTGAAGCAGTTAAGTGTACTCCATCACCACATAACATTTGGTCGCTAGAAAGAGGCATTTTCTTATCGAGATCGGCAAGGAGCACCTTCCCTGACGAATGTTTGACGAAATTACGGATCATTTCATTGATTTTCAACCTGACTTCCGTAATAATACTGATTCTGCGTTTTCTGTTCACTTCACATTGTAAGGCGGGAATTGTCATAGCAACGGTTTTCGCGCCCATTTCGTGAGCAGCCTTGTGAAGTCGAACAATGGCATTAAATATTGAAAGTTCGTCTTTGATTTTGTTATTCTCTGCCCATATACTCTTCATACCAAACAAATCATTGGTGCCTCCTAAAATAATAACCCACTTGTATTTAGTTGTTCCTTGCAGAATTCTTCTAAGGCGGGCGAGCATTTCATACCGTACTTTCTCTCCCGACCGCCCTGCGTTGTAAAGTTTAACATGGTGTAACAGTGAATGATTCCCTGGTCGCTTTTGATCACACAAGTTGAAATACTCTTGTAACTTTGTCGTATAAGGATGCGGCAGTCCACTGGTCATTCCAAAAGTCAGAGAATCGCCGAAACATAAAATTGGCACGACTGTTCCTTGCTTGGCTCGTCTTGAAACGAAGACATATACGGCCGCAAGTGGCGAAAGAAGAAGGACAACAAACACAAGTGAAAGACATTTAAGTTTCGTGAAAACAAACATCGTGCAGACTTCCGCAAATCCACTGGTAATAACAAAGGACAACAAAACTCCCAGATAAGCTTGACAGGCTTCTATAACTTCTTGCTCAATGTAACACTAATTGCGTAATAAAAAACCTAAATAATAAAACCCGTTCGGACGCAAGGCGCGTCACCAGCGCTTATCAATGGGTTCTTCAGAGATGTTCTATCAGCGGTACCTGCAGTAAAACAACTGGTTTCATGTAAAAAGTCTAAAAATATTTTCCATTTGCTTCGTACCCAGAATCCTCAGTCTCTTAGTTACCGGTTGGTGATCATGCAGCCCTTTCCTCATTAATCTGCTCTAATCTCCGGGACCTCTTCGGGTTAAAAAAGAACTTAGCCACACCCCGTCACTTTTGTTTGGGAATCTTCTCGTAGTTTTATTACTAGTTAAGCTAGTTTCCTAGTAATTTACCTCAAGCATAAATGCTTAAAAGTCATTTCAGCGTTTGACAGGGTCGACCGGGTGTTCGGTAATTGTCTTTTATCCGTGATCAGAGCTCAGTGGAGGGGGCTAGGCGCTCATTTCTCGCCCGAGATAGATCGTGGGACGAATTCGGTTTGCGTACCCTTCCATTCTCATCCCCAGAGCTCTTGTTTCTTTTGGTCCCCGGCACAAATAAAACGAGTAGCTCTAGGACGAGAATGGCGCCCTTCGGATTTAGATTACTTTATGATCATGCGTTACAAAGCCGTGACGTCACAAGTTAGCGGGACGACAGACGCGGGAACGCTGGCTGGGATTCCTCTTACAACTGATTATGGGTAAACATGTCATCACTATCAGGAGGAATTGTTTACTTTGAACACGTATAACACGTCCGAGAAAAAAAAAAATAGACAGATGTATTCAGATCGTCTTCCAAGACAAGGAGGTGGGGTGGGGGGTAGCCTCCCACGCAGTCGTTCTTGGGGGCGACTGCGTGGAAGGCTAGGGGAGGGGGGGGGGGGGTGGTTCCAGTACCTGAACTCTCTCTTCCACGCGCCCTTTATAGCTAGGGGTTGAATCCAGGATGGACCCACGGTTCAACCCCTATAAAGATCTATAAAGGACGCGCGGAAGAGAAAGTTCATGGACTTGACTAACACGTAAAAGGAATAAAGTGGACTTGTTACCATTTTAGTTATGTTTAATAGTAACTCATTTTCACGGCATTGCAACAAAAATAAGTAAATGTGGTGTATCAGTGTAAGTGTAAAGTTGCCTTGTTTCTTTGCTCATAAATTGTCATGGTCTACTATCAAGGGAGGGGGGGGGGGACTTTAAAGAGATAGGAGTTTATTAAAAGAAATTGAACTTGCAGATGGGGCTTCAAAGAGACGGGGGTGATCAGAGCTTTTACGGTACATTTACGATGCAATTTTGCATAATTTATCTTGATACGTTTCGGTTGTATATCGTTATATACTTCTTCCTGAAAAATAAATCCAGCCATTTGTAGACTTTTTTGCACTGAGTTTCTTGTTAAGTTCATTGCAGATAAGCAAGAGAAAATTCTATATACGATTCCTTCATTTAAATTAATTTACATTTTACTTTAAGCTGTGAAGGTCGGGTCTGAGCAACAAATGACAAATGCAAGACATAGATTTGCATATCGGAGCAGGTTTATTGTTGCATGCATGGTTATTACGGGTAACATCCTTGACAACCGAATTTTAAATGCGAGTTAACATTTTAAAAAGTTTTATCTTCACGCAACATGTTGACCGCACTTGGTGCAGGTTAATTTTGTCTGATTCAGGCGCGGCGGGGATGTAAATACACTTTACATACTTTTCTAAGCATGTTCAACAAATTGCGGACCAAAGAATCGCGCTTGAAAGTCTTCAGTTTTTACTGGCTCCCCTTGGTCGTATTCGCAATTTCAATTTTTTATTCTTTGAGGTTTGCACTTCGACGAACAAGAACTGAAATGGTAATAAGGATTTTGTGTTTTGGTGACTCGTTGACTGCAGGCATGAGGGACGCAGATAAGGATCATCCTTATTCAACGAAACTTCAAAAGTACTTTGACATTCACGAAAACACAGTGCTGGGCGCATCAATACGACCCATCTTCGAAGTTCACAATGCGGGGATCCCGGGAGAAAGAGCTAAGGATCAAATGTTGCCACGATTAAATAAAATTCTACAAGAAGCAAACGTGAAATACAGTTGGATAATCATCCTTGGAGGCACAAATGATATGAAAAAGTTTAGAGAAAGAATTACTTTGTTCGACATCGAACACCCCAGATCTATTTTTCAAGCGTTAGTGAAACTTCACAATATTTCACATACATTTGGAGCGAAAACCGTGGCAGTTTCGATTCCAGACATTGAATGCGAGGGGTCAGGAACGTGTTCTAATTTAAAGGAAATACATGCCAAAATAAACGAGCTTCTCCGCGATTTCTCCTCTCGTAACAAGGAGAAAGTGATTCTTGCCGATTTAGCGAGCGAAGTTTTTCTGCCCCGCGATCAAAGGCTGTGGGGTGGTCCAGTTCATTTTAATGATCAGGGATACGACAAGATGGCGGATGTTATTTACAATTCGATGAAAGAACACGTTTGACAAAACAAAGGGTAACTACACAGACAACCGGAAAAAATATGTAGTTCAAATAATATACATGTTTCTTGTTGAAATTCCACCAGCGTATCTCAGCAGGCTACAGCAAGTCAAAATTATTGTTAATGTGCTAATTTGCAAAATGCCCTGTTATTTGTTAGTATCTCATTTTTATTAAAATGCGCTAAGTGCCGGGTTGTTTAAAGCACGATTAACCTAATCCAGGATTAGCGTAAATTTTGAATTCAGTTGTTCACCTTTTCAGTGAGGTTTCCTGTTCATATTTTTTGTCCTCCAGTTTTGATGTCGCCTCCACAAAACATACGCAATAAATACACTTTCTTTTATTCAATAGAAATTAAACCGTTGATCAACTTTTACTCCTGGGTTAGTGTTGATTGACAACCCGGCCCAGCTCTTTCTTGTTCTCAGTGTTGTCTCTTCCAAACCAGCAGTGGGCGAGCGGTGTTTAGCCGCCATCTTGAAATCGCAAAGCGCGCAACACTCACCCCTCTCCGCTTCTATTCCACAAGATTGCGCCATATACTAGTTGGTAGCCTCTGACTCGTCCCCCAGTCGTCTCTTCGTCGTAGGGGGCGACAAGAGTTGAGGGAGAATGTGGTATACCCCCCCCCCCCCCCGCCCTTGTGCGCCCGTGCTTCCCTTGTTACACTGAGAAACTGGGAACGAGCCAGTGCCAGCCTCCTCCACATGTGCACACAAGCACACAGGCAGGCATTTGATCGAGCGCAAAGCCAGCAACCTATTCGTCCCCAGGGTCTTCTCCGTTTTCAAAATGGCGGATCGTCGGGAAAACGAAGAAGACCCTGGTGAGGAGGTTACAAAGCGAGAGAAACTGGTTCAATAAAGAGAGGCATCTAGGTACGAGGCAGACAGCGCTCTCTGTAACAATTATTCCACAAACGCGCGTTGGATATCAGGTATTGCTGTTTTAGACTTGGTACCTCTAAGGGGTGAAAATGAGTTCGAACCACACCCAGGATCGTTCCTGGCCGGCCCCGTCGTCTCCATCTCTCTCTCGCGCAGGCATCCGGGCCGGGACCCCGTCCACCCCCCAGCTCTCGTGCCTCCTCTCGCTCGCGCGGGGGAGGGCACGGGCACGTCAGTGATCGCCCCCGGGCGTCGTGGTGTTCTCATCGTCCCAATCGACGGTGACGTCGGGCGAGCGATCGGGGCAGGCCCTGGGGTCCACGTCCACGGTCCCCCCCCCCCCCAGGCGTTCGGGTGCGAGTCTCAGTCTGAGTACTGATCGATGATGAATAATATTAAATAAAATTTGACAAAATGCGGGCTCATTATAACTGTTGTGTACTAAAGAGGTTTTTATTATTTCAAAGATCGTTGTACAAGTTCTCTAGCAATTGCCTTCGGACAGACATTTCTTCATTCAACGTATGATCAAAATGGCATTTTATTGTTAATCTATTAGGTTAAGTAATTATTCAACATATCTAGCTTGTGGAAAGCGATTAAATACATCTTTTTAGACCAAAACCTTGAAGACAAACATTCAGAAATAATTATAAATGTTTATTGGAGATTTATTCTAAAAAACGCTATAAAAGCTATATCCCCCGATTAAAAATACATTAAATTCTTTCCTAAATTATATCTCTTAAAATATACCCTCCCTTATAATAAATAATCCTGCTCTATTGTAATTCTCATATTTTCTTCAGTTTAGAGCAGTTTTCAATCGAGTGTCGTAAAACCAAAACAAAGTAAAAAGGTGTACGGGCAGGTCACGATTGGTTTGTGAAGGGAGATTTTTAAACCAATCACTAAACGTAGAAATGCAAAAACAATTCAAAATACAAAATGCGAACTACTTTGGACACTCCAGTGAAAACCAGGAGACTGGCATTTTTTTCTTCCTAGGTATTTACTTTCCCCCTTCAAAAAAAAACAACATCAAAAACGAAAAAAAAAAGACTGAGGTAAGTGCCTCGGTTTGCCTCAAAGTGACTACGGCCCTGAAGAGGGGCTTGTAAACGGTTTTCTCTTTTCTTTCTGTCTCTCTCCATTCCACAATCGTTCGAAGATAATCCTCCTTCTATCCATTTTGTGTCCACCATACAAACTAAAGTTAAGCTTGACTGATCCCGTATAAATCTCAAAGAATAGACTTAATTTAAACATATCTAAAGTTAAACTGAAGTTAAGCTTCGCTTATCCTGTATAAATCTCTTAACATAGACTTAGTTTGAACATATCTTTAAGGAGGTGTTATTCCTGAAAGCTGTTTTTCATACGTTTCAGCACTATTCTTTCATTATCTCTGAAGTTTCGTGTAATCTATGAGGTCGTCATCGGTTTGTTAAAGAAGGTTTCAGGAAATTTTAAGATTTTTTTTTGGAAAAACCAAATGGCGGAAAAAGAAGGTTTTATGAGACTTGAAAATGAAAAATTTAGTAAATAATTGACAGACGGACAACAGAACAGACTACCCACGACTCAAAGTGTTTCTGCGCTGAAGTTAGTCTATTTGTGTGTTTTTTTTTACCATTTTACTCCTCCGTTAACTATCATCCAATTCCATTACCATTAACTGATGACACCCCCTTAACATGCTTTGCTTGAAACGAGACAAGTAAAATGTAATCAAAAGAAAATTCAGTTTTGTCCTTGAGTCCACGCTCTCTCTTCTCAGGCCCATGACCTTGCTCCGGGTTAAACGTCACGAACTCGCCAATCACGTGAAAACTTCATCTGAAACTAAATTTTCTGAGCTTAACAGAGGAGGTCGAAGGTCCTCTTTTTCTAAAAAGTAAAGGGGCAGTTGAACTAGGTACCCTCTGACGCCACGCAGACGAGCACGAGCCTCTCTAGGGTCCTGTGCGGCAAGGCTTTTAAGACTCTGAAAATGGATAGGTATGGTAGAAAGTTGTTGAGTTCAAAACAATTACAGATAATTTAAACTAATTAAAAGATAACTTTAAAATAAGAGGTGGCGGACGATTTTGCAATTAAACAATTTTTAACAAGTAACCCAAGCGTTAGTGTTATGTCTTTCGCCAGAAGCTTCTGCTTTCGCCTATTAGCCACAAAACCAAAACCAAATCCTATGTGGGGCTGGAGAAAAATTTTATGGGGCGAGTAGGGAGACAGAAATGAGCAAATGAAGAGCCAATCAAAATGAATGCAGTTAATGCAATGGACCAATTAAGCCAATCAAAACCCAAAGCAAAACACGCAACCCGTGCCAAGCGCGGGAAAACTCACATTAGCCAAGCCGTGAGTAGTATTTGTTTTGCCGGCACCTGATTAGTTATACACCTGTAGTTAAAAAGTATGCCTGTTCGCTCTGATTGCTCAAAGAAGGATTAGCCTGCGAGCAGGCTTTCCGCGGGGAAGGAAAGAAGGAAAGAAAGAAGGCTCCATTCACCACCCCTAAAAGAGCCTGCTCGCAAACTAAAGTACGTTGCTAGCGCCTTCCTGCAGTACACTGAAAAACAAATATGGAAAACTACCGCAACAAACATGTTATTGAATTCCAGAGTCAATCGAAAAACACTTTATTACACTATTTTTTCAGTAAGGTTTTGTTTTTGGATTATCATTAGAGAACCATTCTCTCATGCGTCTCACCTTGTAAGAATTCAAGTCACTCAACGAGCGAACATGGTCAGTTGGAATGCAGTGGAACACCTTTAAAGATAAAGTTGTAAAAAAAAAATTAACACCGCATTCAAAAGGCAGTTCAATAAAAAAGTAAGCTCTGAGAGATGTGTTAAGAATAGAGTTCTGACTTTGCACAAGTGTGTTTATGTGTAACGTCTACACCAAAACGAAACAACGTGACGTACGCTGTCAGGGAAAAAGAAATTAACGACTTGTTGGCTGCATGTGTGAACGCAAATGTTTAAAATGTGCCGATTCGCTGGTATACGAGCAAAACCTTGGTCCTGCTGTTACGGTGCTTTAACAAAATGGTTTTATATAAAAAAACCCTTTAGATTATAATGCTTCCGATGCCATACTTTCAAGTGCATGGTGAACAGTTTTTACAAGAAGCATTGCATGAAAATCACATCTCACCTCATCGTAAATTTCAGTGTTTTTCTTCGACGTGGCCATCCAAACATCCTGCATTATAAGAAATAACACAGATCTTAGGAAGTCCTAGCTGTGACTAGTTCATATGTAATACTGTCTTTTTGCAACACAAAGTTAGCTCATTTAAACGGCACGAAGTTTTTTAGTTAAAAATTCTCACATGCGACATGCTTACGGCGACATGCTTACGACATGCCAACAAAATAAACTGGCCTTAGCTACAACTTGGTTGTCATGCCTCAGGGGATAATCTTAAGGAAAAATTGCAACCGAGCCGCCACAAGGCAAATAAGCATTAATGAAATACAAATGAAAGAGTCAACTGAGTTTTAGAAAGTTTACCTCATAGAAACTGTCAGAAACAACATCTCTGATGTCTTCATCTGAAGGAGAGTCCAATAAACCCAGATGTTCTCTGGAAAAAAATAACAAACTTCAAGACTAAATCTAATGTTCCTTTTACGAATTAGTCGCATTTCGATTTCCTTTACTCCTGTTTGAAAATCCCTCCACACTTTTTCTGTTTCACAACTGCGCCGTCCCCGTTTTTATCTGCATCAGATAATTTCCACGTAACGCTCACATACAAACATACTCATTTAGAGTGTTTCTCAGTTTCATCAGTTTCACCCGGGTACCATTAGAACTAACCGTGGACTCCTGAACAGGTTTTTTAATAAATCTCTCAGAGACTAGCTAAGACTACTCAGCTCCGATGTAAGGAACAAGGACTTCTTAAGTTTAAGTATTAATAGGCCATTTCCGAGTTACCCTTTGCCTCTGTTTCAAAGCGAGTTTAAACCATTAAAATGAAAATGAGTTTGATTTGCATGAAAATGGACCTGTTGGTGAAACTCATTTTCATATGAATAGTTTCGCACGTAGGCTTGTTTCAGTTTGAAACAGAAGCAAAGGGTAACTCGGAAATGGCCTATTCTCCTTGCTAACTGCCTTACATAACGCTGATGAAAAGTTAGATGTGAGAATCTGTATGTACATCAAGACAATTATATGCCCTTGCTGAAAAGTTTCTCCATTCTCGTGAACTTATTGCTTATTGACAATCTGTTGCTATTGTTAGAACTGAGAAATTAGATGCTGATTTTATAACACTCAGCGTTACCTGAAGAGCCTTGATCTCAGATTGAAGGCGAACTGCCCTGCCTGGTACTTCTTACCGTCCATTACAGAAGGAACCTAATTAAAAAGAAATAAGTATCATTCGCTAAAAAAAACGGGCAAGGGGCAGTGGTGTAATAGGAAGTGTAAAAAAAATGCACGTGGACTCCAAATCGTCGGGTTCAAGCTCTGACTGTCGCACTACTATAAAAAAAAAAACATGTGCACTTGGTGTTGGTAAAAAAAGTACTTTCCACTGGGTACATTCTAATTCTACAGGTCCTTTAGGAAGGCGCGGTGGCCTAATGGTTAGTGCGCCGGACTCCGGATCGAGCGGTTCGAGTTCGAGCCCCGGCCGAGGTCACTTGTGTTGTGTTCTTGGGCAAGACACTTTACTCTCATAGTGCCTCTCTCCACCCAGGTGTATAAATGGGTATCAGCGACATAATGCTGGGGGGACCCTGCAATGGACTAGCATCCCATTCAGGAGGGAGTAGAAATATTCCTAGCCGCTTCATGCTACGGAAACCGGGATAAGCTCCGGCAATGTGGGCCGCTTGGCTCGTGGCTTCTCCATTGTTTTTGGGGCTAGGGGCATTGTTCCTGTTGTTTGTTCTATTCTTCTCTTAAACGGAAGCGAGCCATTCATGTGAGACCTTGTGAGCGCTGCTACATCGCCCAATAAAACGAACTAAGCTAAAATTTATCGAGAGGATAGCGTTATCCATCCTTTAACCAACCTGCCCCAGGAGTATTAATGCATGGCTACTAGCAACCCGACAAACGTTTGTGGGATAACCAGCAACGGACAAACATCCCGTACAGTTACAGTAAAGCACATATTCAATTAAGGGAAATTTATATGCACGTTGTCAGTCAAGTAAGAATACGTCATGCAACCTAGCAACACAACTGACCAGAGAATATCAAACACGGGCTCAATTTCTTTTTGGACATGTATACGTTGATGCGCTAACGAATGATCGCTTTCATTTCAGGCTTTTATAGATGGATTATCAAGCTTCCTCGTCTAGCAAGCGAAATATATAACTCTCGGATCTCTTGTTTAATAACGTGATATAATGTAAGAACAGTGTTCACAGTTTAACGAAGATTTGAGACTTACAAACTCCCTGTCCTTTATAACAGCAGCTATTTCCGAATCCCTCTTGCCCAGCATGCTGCGGTCATTGATGTTCGCTGAAAAGGACGAAACCAGGCGTAATTAGGGTTGTAAAAAATATCACAGCAGCACAGCAGCATAAAAAATATCGCGGACAACAGAACTTTGCGACATACAGTCCTTAAGTTGCGGCGTAGTCGTTATTGGCAAAAAATGTATAGATCAGGCGGTGTCTGGAAGCGTTTCAACAAATAATAATAATAATAATAATAATAATAATTATAATAATAATAATAATAATAATAATCGAATGTTTATCCAGGATAGCCCTTCAGTACATGCGTACTGTTATCAACGGGGTCCTGCTAATTAAAAATTAAAAATTACTAAAATTACTAATTATATAATATACAAGAAAATAACCAAGCACATCTGAAACAGAACAGCGAATATCTAGTACCTTAACAAGAACCAACGGTTACCGTGGTTCGAGCGTAAACGTTTCATGAAGTATCGCCTAATGGATCATGTAACAAACTCTACGAAGTAACATTCACAATAAATCACATTTTGATTTCGACGTTAAGTTACCTGAACCAATGATAACTGTGTTATCGTCGACAATCATCATCTTGCTGTGAACATACACTAGCTCTGTTACCTGCAATCAGACAAACACAGGCTCAGCCAACTGAAGGTAGACTAGATTTGCGCCCAAGCGGAGAGGGTACTTTCTCCAGTCTTATGGCATTCTTGTTCAGTGTGATCAGTAATGTAAATGACTTACGGGCGTTCCATGTATTTCCGAATGCGTCCTCAGTCCATAGAATGAGATATACTTGGAGGGGTCACCAACTGAGGAAAAGAAAAAGATTGAAACACAGTAAATTGACGTGTTATTGTATACAAAAAAGATTTCAAAATTGAATTTTCAATTTGTCGTTACCAAGTTCAGCAAGTCTCTGCAGCAGCGATTGAGACCCGCGGCAAATTGACCTGTAGTTCCAGTGCGTAATGGCGCCAATTGATCGACCAGTGGCTGTACCAATCTCTCCTGCAAATGAATACCGCAAGCAACACATATATTAGAATGCTACCCGCAGTCTCTACTATAGCGCCAACGTGTTTTCTGACAGCTTCGCCTGTTATCAATTCGCTAACTGCGTGAGACTGCTCCGCTTCGAGAACTCCGGCAGCTGCACCCCGTCCCCCCTTTCCCCTACTGAACTGCCAAAACTGTTAGGTTGGCTCCGCCGTTATCTGATATATCGCTAGTTTTCTGGCATTGGTTGGTTACTATTAGAAAGTGAACTGTACGGTATTACTAAGATATCCACTAAGTGTGGTAAGACTCTATATTGACTACGCAACTGTATGATTACAAGAGACGGTTCTGTGATGGTATAAGTGTAATCGCATACCTAAGCTGTTCATTTGTGACAAATGTTGGCTGGAAAACGCCAGTCAGATTCAAGAATTAAGACCCTTATACTGAGCTACTGTTTTTTTCCCTTCTGCTCGTGTTCCCGGCTTCGATAATTTCAACTATTTAAGAAATTGTCTTTTATTTTTCCTTCCACTGATGCACGACTCACCTTCAAATGCTGGTAGTAGCGGCATGACGACTATAACTTTAAAGTTCTCCCCTTCTCTGTCGATAAAAAGGTTAAAATGCTACAGTTACCGTATAACTTACAAACACATTTTAGAGGAGTGTTGTGCCGTATGTTCGGGCTTTTATGGCGTCTCCCGAGTTCACAAAACCTTCTCATTCTTTCTTCCATTTGTTCTACTTTAAACAAACTACACGTACTTGCTCTATACCTTTCACGGTTTTAGTTTTTCAGTGTTGTGGTTTAACTATAAACAGCTTGCAAACAATAGACCACTTAAAGAGAGAAAAAAGGAGAAAAAGTCATGAAAAAGGACTTGCAAACCTGTGCGCTCTCTCGATTCGCCAAAGTAGGTTCTGACCAATCTCGTTCTTGACATTGTCGATAAACAGGGAAGTGATGAAAAACTGGTTCTACAAACAAATGAGACAAGATTTGATAAGTTTCAACATCATTCAACAAAACTTGGTTTAAGGCAAACTTCATAAATTAAACTGATTCCAAGCTGAAACTGTTTATAACTGGCATACATAAAAATTATATTAACCATTTCAGTAATCACACATCACTAACCAAATGATCAGGGCTTAATTGATAATGCAAAACATGATTAAACTAATCCAGAATATGGACAAACTTCGAATGCAGTTTTATAACGATTCTTCCGGTGAAAAGTTTCGCCGGAGAGAGGTCACCCTCAAATAAAAGTCCATAAAAAAGCCAAATAAGATTAATAAGCGCCCGAAACTATTTTTTAAGCTAATAATGAACTGTAAAAAACGCCTTTAACCACAGGTGTCCCAAGCTCAAGATGTGAGACACTCTTAAACAAAGAGGAACAACAATACATACTTAACTTTTAATACCAGGTTACCGTTAATCAGTTTTCCGTGAGGTGTTAGCCTACGTAGCTGGCGGTTTTGTGTTGTTTTAACGTAGGCTAGTGAGGTGTTTGGTTGGTGATGTCACTTGAATGATAGTTGTACTGTCCAACTGCCTACGGTTCTCAAAACGATGTCACATTCCACTATAATAATGGCCACACATGTCAGATGCTGTGCGTCTAATTTTTTTCCAACACTTACTTACCTCGATATAAATGAAGTGTTTAGATTCTTCGATTGCCTTTATGTAGGCCTCGTGGATGGAGCTCTCTGGGGGGACACCGCCTGACCACGAACACAAGGAACGGAGAATCTAATGGCCAATAAGCCAGTTTAGTTAGAAGATTAAATTCTTTAGTAGAAATAAGTTATTTCACTGGTTACCTGTTTTCTTGGTGGTTCAGTTGTTTTAGTATGAGTGTGGTTGGAAAAGAAGAATATTAAATGACAGGAAGGAAGCAACCAAAAAGCTGATTGCCGATCGTCAAGAACACTTAGGTCTGAATGAGGGTGCAACTGACATTTCACATTGTTTTGGTCTGAAATAGGGATAAGGGTTTTTAATAGACTGCAAAACAGCGTTTTTTTCTCTAAAGTCGTTGGGAAAAGCGTTTATCAAAGGCGCGAGGCGCCGATCGTCTCGCGAGACTCCCAGTCTCACTCCCAGTTTAAACTGGCTCCAGACCCCCCGCTCTCGTTCGAAAACCGAGCGTGTTCGCAAAAGATACGACCGTTTTGCAGTCTAGGTTCTTTCCAAAAGCAGCGAGGCACCCCCCTCCCCCCCCCCCCCTTTCCTCAGAAGACATTCACAAGCCTCATTCCTTGTTTTCATAGATGTAGTCGAGTAAACTTACTGAGAACTGTTTCAGTAACTTTTGTTTGCAAATCATGCGACGCGAAATGTTGTTTCAAACCTGGCAATCCACCATGTTAGCGCTGCCGGATGCCGCTGGCCTCTCGTTTGTTAGTTTTGCGTAGGACTTCGGAAGCAGGAAAGGTATTTCTGGAAACATTTTAACTTTTTCAAGCTGCAAAAGAAAACAGTACATTAAGAGTCACGAAACAAACTGACATTGACACCGAGTGAGTAAATTGGACTTTCTTAAAAGTTGCAGGACACTGCATGGAAATGCTACAAGACTGTCGTCTTGCACTGCCAGCGAAGCAACGTTGACCAACGTTTCAACAACAACCAACATCTCTCGTATTTCTAGTCACCTTAGTCTGACAGCAAAAGCAATCTCGGATCATTTCTATTGAGAACACAGCAAGTGATTTTTTCACTCTATGATGATCGAACAGATCGACGTGCATCATCAGCTCCGCCCGGAAATGTATATAAATCTTTCTGGTTTGGCTAGACTATGCTAGTTTCCTCAGTGCATTGGCCAGTAATATTTAGACATTGCGACTCTATAAGCTTTCCTGCCTGTTTGAGGACTTAACAAGATTAAATGTATGAGTTACTTTTTCAGCACAGTCTTAAATTTCAAGAGTAATTCCAAGACTGGGCAAGACTGCATCCCGAGTTTCTTAGCCTATGTGTGTGTATATTAGTTTTTTCTTTAATTCGTCTTCACCAACAGTTAATTTGCTAATTCTAACTTTTATTTCCCGTATAATATTTACCTTGGTAGCATTCCATCTGAGAATGAAATGCCTGGCCACGTCCCTTGCCGCTGCGCCGAACACTCGCATACCAACATCATGCCACGGCATTCGAGGAACAGAACCTCTGTCGACGGAATCTGAACAAAACAGAAACACAGACAACGAGAGCGCAAGGTGGCTAAATTATACATTGTGCAGAATTCAAGTAGTAATTTACGCAGATAGATGTTTATGTTCTATATAATGCGGAGGTGTGCCCCCCCCCCCTTCCCCCTTGAATTTAAACCATAGCGCCTAAGCTATAGCGGGTGTATAATGGTAGTCAAAAGTAACTACCTTTTTGCTTTGGTTGCGTTTGCCAACAGCTAAAAGCTTTTCTACGTTCAAAACGAGTTTTCAACGTGAAGCTTTGGAACCACGATTGGTTCATTGTGTATATTTGCATTTGTTGTGATTGGCCAGATATCATTTAAGTTTCAATTTTGCATCTGATTGGCAGAGAAGACAACATCTGTGCTCTAATTGGTCAAAACAACCTGCATGTGATCCGTAAGGTGGTGGCAAACGAGGACACAATGTTGCGGACACAAATGTTTCCTTGTTTGCCTGCACGAGCAACATTTGTCGCGGACACAAAATCACCAAATCACCAAATCACCAAACTCAGAAAACACCGAAAGCCATTGACAAACCGTCCAAAGTACCTTCATAAGGTTTGTGAATGTCAAAGAAATCCTTTGTGATTGGATTGGAGTAGTCTTTTCCCAGCCACATTTTACTTCCTCCTGATGTCCCGGGTTCTATCTCAACAGTCACACCGTCCTTTAAGTCTGGACAAATCGGAAAGCTCAGTCCCTCCACTGGACCCTCTACAAACATTGCACCAATTTTCCTGATCTCTTGCTCCTGTTTAAAAAATGAGCAAAGTCACACATCAATCACTACTCTGGGGGCCGAAAGGTTTTTTTTTTTTGCTTTTTTGCGGTGAAGCCGCTATTTGTGAGCGGCCAAGCCGTGCCACGACCGCGGCTTCGACGCTCACAAATAGCGTCATCGCTACACAAACAAAGAAAAAAAAAACCCTCTGTCACCCAGGGTAAACAATCACCTTTTGTTATCACGAAATTTATTGAAATGATGCTACTAAAGTTAGAGTAGAGTTACCGTTTTGTTTATGGCCGGAGGCCGAACAGCGGATCCAAAGTCAGTCAGACGATGAAAAGAGTTGTCCCAGCGACCAAAACAAAGATCAAGACCTAACAATACAACCCAGCATTAGTGGAAATAATAAGGCGTTGTGTGACACTAGTCACGAAAGAAACATGTAAAGGTGAAGGTGAAGGTGACATTCAGATTTGACTACGAGTACGAGATCCAGTACGAGTACAAGTTTGGAATTTTGAGACAAGTGTACCTATCGAACTATAACTCTTTCCCGTTGCCGACAACAAACATATAAATAAACGTTATATATAAGATTGGTGCGATAAGTGATTAAACGAGGCACACAAATTTGGTTTGAAAACTCGTACTCGTAGTCCAATCTGAAGGTCGTCAATATTTACAAATAAAAAAAAGTCCTTTAGAAGGTAAATAAATATATCGAAGAATTATATCCACGACAATCAAGTGATGTAAAGATTCGTTACAATCTGATAACTAACTGCTAAGACAGAATTTCAAAGAATTTTCATTGAAATAACTATGCCATACGAACGTCACGGGTATTTATTACACGACTATGACAGCCAATAATAAAATCGTGAAAAAAATCTCCTATTATCAAGCCAGGTCGAATTGGAATCGTACTGGGCGACTGTCAGACCTTGTCCTTTCTATACGGACTCGTGCAATTTAGACCAAGGGCCGATTTTATAAATAGAGTGGTTTTCACTTGAGTGTCGAAAGTAAACTGCGTTTGCTTTGGTTTTGCATTACTACGCTTAGTGATTGGCTTTAAAATCTCGCGCAACTTTCTCAGCTAATCAAAACTAAAACCAAAACCAACCGTGACTCGCTCGCGCACGTTTTCCCGCGCTTCGTGACAGCTACATGTATTTGCTTTGAGTTTTAATTGGTTCAAAGGATTGTCTGTGTGTTTTGTGATTGGCCGGAATAATTACTTCGGTTTTGGTTTTACGATACTTAATTGAAAACTGCTCTAAAAAATATCTATATTTATTTACCTCCAATAAAAGCCACCTTCTGGTCCACAACCACCATCTTTTCATGATGCGCCCAGTATATAACACCCGCCCCAGGGAGGTGGTCTGGGTGGCGCAAAACCTGAAGAAAACAACAATTCAGATAACCGGTGAAGTTTTGCAGCACAATTCAGAAAGTAACGATTTCCAACAGCTTTAAAATACATAAAGAAAGTTCACTGAGTGATTCTTTTCAAATTAAAATCAACACTTTTAGATCTATATTGCTGTTGAGTAGAATAGCATGCTCTTAAGGTGATTCCACTGAAATAGAAGGAGTATTAAAAATTTTCTGAAACTTGGTCCAGGTTACAATTATGTTATGAGCATTAAAAAAATGAAATAAAAAAATGGGGGTCACCGCGCTAGTTTTTGTGTAAAATGGATGGGCATTAGAGCAAATATACGACCCGCAAGATATATATTAGGAACCCTACGAATCCAAATGGGGATCGCTATTGTTTCCAGAAAAAAAACATTTTTGCATTAAAGAATAAGTCTAGTTCAACAAAACAGACTTTGATCTTATATTAAAAGCTATTCTTATTGTACAGGAATTAAGATAATGAAAGAAATTTAAGATTTTGCTTCGTGCGCACGCCAACGGCACTACCTAAAAACGTGTTTTTTTACGGCATTAAAATTAAAATATCTCAATGTAGAATTTTAATTTTTTTTTTTAAATCGCGATATATTGTAGACAACAGTATGACATTTAAATTAATGCATTAAAAAATGTGGGTCACCGTGCTCGGTTAAGAGAAAATGACCATTTATTTCCTTACCGAGCTTAGCCTGAAGGGAATCTTGTAGTGTTTTGTGTGCGCGCGCTAAATTTCGCGAAAACTTATGCGCAGAAAGGATACGCAATGCAATACCGTGGAATCACCTTAAATAAAGGTCCACACATACATCCAATTGGGTATAGGACCATCATCTCAGCTTGCTATTAAATCTGGGTTTAACAGTTTACTTCTTGTTTGTTACCTTTTCAACAGGGCAATTCAAGTAGCCCCCCCCCCCCCCCCCCCCCAACCGAAGCTATATGATCATGGAGAATACGGCGTGAAAGAGTATTTTAGTAACGACCGGAGATTTGAGGTCTGGTGGTTCCTGGAAACATCCTTCATTCTGCCACTAGCTGGATTTGTTGTTAATAGTCCCGTGTTCAACTGCTTTCCCAAGTAGTTCTGTTCTATTTGTAATGTCTGATTATTTGTTCGTTTATATGCACTGTCCTTATAAGTACAGCAGTGCTAGACACGAGTTAGATTAACGGCTGGATTAACCATTTACTTTTTTTGCTCTCAAAATCGATATGAAATGATATTAAAATTGCCATCTTTCATCTCAGAACTCTACCTTTATATTCGGGTGTAAACTCATCAGTCTGGCTTTAGTGTACGCACTGTTCAAAGTCAGAGCCAGCTCCACTTCTTTGTAAATCAGAATATAAACTTTCACTCCACTCTCCTAAAAAACATCAAAACTTGAATTTTAAGCATAGAAAGAAACTCGGCAGACGTAACGCCGGGAAAATTGTTGAAATTGAGATCTGGTTTCATTTTGGAGAATAGCCGCTGATTTGTAATAGTGCTGAAAATGAAGCTAGCAGGAGTCGCTGTAAGTTGAAACAGTAAGAAAACAGCTTTAATTTATTAACCTTTTTGATCAAAACACAAGTATCACTAAGCAGTCTTCTTTTAAACTTTGGAAGCCAGTGATTAGGCTGCAAGTAATTGTTCAAAGGGGATGGATTTGAAAATACAGAAACAAAAACAGAAGTACCGCTTTTCTCTTTAGGATATTGTCCAGCCTCCACTCATGGCCAGCAGTGATTGGTCGGCGAAGATACAGCTCTGGACTGACCCTGATGAAGAGAAAAGTATTATTACATGAAAATTATATCAAAAAAACAACTTGAATATATACATCGGGAATAAATCCAAACGTTAAACTAAAATTCAGAAAATGGTGATAGGGAGAGTAAAACTGATTCAGTCCGCTTTTATCCTTCTCTCGTCATTCCTATCATGGTAAGAGCACATTGAACTGGGTTACAACCTCGTTACCAGAGGCCGCGATCCTTCTGATCTGCGCCAGGAATTGGGACCTCTGGGCAATTCTGAAAAGCAGTCAAAAGGCGTCTGAATCTGATTGGCTGTTGAAAACTTGTTCGTTTAACGTTTCACCACAATCTCCGGCGCACGCGTACAATCAAACTAGATTCGTTCAGAGTCGCTGAGTTACCAGACCGCTGGTCAAGGGGAACATAGGCTCTGGGAACGAGATTGACTGGGCTAACTTTACAACGAAGCATGGTCGTATTGCATGGGCGTCACGCAATATTGTTAGAACAAAGAAGACCCCACCCCACGGATGGGTATCGTGACAAGCAAACTTACCACCATCCAGTTATGAGGATTTCTTCTTCAGCTGATTCCAAAGCGTCAGCCACGCCATCAAAGTATGACTCTCCATCTACAAACCTGGAAAGGAAAACAGTTTGCTGATTTGCAGTTGTCTCCGTTTGGAGTGACTAACCATGAAGTCTCTTTGGCTCTACAACTGTTATAGGGATGGTCACACAACGATCAACAACGAGAAGCTTGGAGTGATGACCCAAAAAGTGGCTGTGATGAAATATTATAGTTGAGTTCCATGGTGGTTAAAAGCTGATGTGTCTTCAAGTTCGCGATGTAAACTCATCAATAAAGGCCATCTGTTTACATTGATGTATCTATTCATTAACTGCCAAATGTAATAAAAAGACTTTGCAAAGAAAAAAATTAACCTCTGAACAGTTCATGAGACCTTGCACCTTGTACCTTACACCTAAGTACACTTTTGGAGGGATATAGCAGACTAAAGAGCAATTAAGCTTTGTACCCTTAACGCCCCTTTGAGAAGGTTTTGTGAATATAAAAGGGCAAGTCCTTCCTAATCAAGTTTGCATGCGTGGTTAATTGATAATGATAATGTTACAAATTAAATAATAACATGACTCACCACTGAGCATAGGAGTTTTCTCTGACAGGGGCATATGAATTGTGAGGATGTTCTTTTACCCAGTCAGCACCTGTCGTCGCCATAACTTGAACAATTGCTTTCATCCATTCACTGTTAAAATTATATTAAAAATGTAATACTTAATATAGACGTCGAATTTGGCTAGTGTATACTGCCAATGTCATGGCTGAAGTCTCCTTGGGACTAACCAAATTTGACTTAAAATACACAGAACAACTGTTTAAAAACTCTTTTTCTTAACATTCATGATGACAAAACTGACCAATCAGCTTCACGCAGGGCGAACTTAGCATCTTTGACTGACAAACAACTTTTTACTTGAAAGTTAATCACTAACAACTGTTACAGTTTTTTTTCTTACAGATGGGACTACCCTCACCAGAAAATTACACAAGATGGACTACTGACAATATCAATACTTGGGCTCAAACCATTGGCAATATTTTATAATTTAGTTTATTACTTGATTTTATGGAATTAATCAGCTATGACCCTGTTCCTTGAGTTATAAAAATTGTTGTGAAAAACCCAGGAATGTCTATTTTCTAGTGCATGTTGACAGAAACGGTTAAAACATCCACACTCCAACAATGGAACATACTTCAAAGAACAAACTTAAAAATAAGTTTGATAAAATGATTATATGAAAGACATTAAATGAACTGCGGATTATGATTATGAAGTGTGTAAGCAATTATTATTTTTTAAGCCATTGCATTTTTTGCCTGAAAAAAAAATTCAAGGCTACAACAGGATTTCAAACCATTACCTCTGTGATTCAAAGGCTCTCCAGAGCATCGCGCCAGTATTGTGAAGGTTATGGGTTTTGAGTCTTGTTGTGAGCTTGAATTTTTTTTTTCAGGCTTAAAATATGCTTACAGGTAATGAACGTTTATTCGTTTGTCTCACGATAGAATTGACTGAGCCAAACACCTCATAACAAAACCATCAGTTATCTCTCAAGAAAAGAAACATTTATTGTCAATACTTAAGGCTTGCTCATACACAAACTTCCGCAGTTTCAGAGCACGCAAACGAAACAGGGCATATTCCTTTATGGAATCAAGTCAAGTTTAAATATCGATCGTGACCCTCACCAATACACCGGCAGGGTCAAAGAGGCTATCCAAATAAGACTTCATTCTAATAACATCAATAGAGATAGTGGAATTGAAATTCCCGAAGCATGGATACCTACGATCAGAAAGCATAACAGCCGTTCAACTACAAAGCAGACCCCTGAGGGAACATCATCTGTTAGTTGGAATAATAATGAGGATTGAAATGCACCAATCACAGCGGACCAACGTGCATAAATAGTGATGTGTAAACAATCAACCTCATCGCCTGATGAAGACTACCAGTATTGCAGTCGAAATGTCGCGATCAACATCTCAAAGCGATTCTATTGTGAGACGAATAAATGTTCATTACCTATCTCACACCACAATGAACAATATTCACATCTTTAATGACAATATGCTTACACACTGCAAGGATCATTTCATTAATTTCAAAAATAAGTTTCTTGGTGTAACCTTGCTTTTCTTTCAGTCCAGCATGATAATAGTAGTTCCCTACAAAAAGAACAGAAAGTGCAGCCTCAGTGACTTTGACTGTCATATTTAAAAATATTCAAAAAGAAAGAGGCTTTCCCAAACATAAACAAAATTATTGCGGCAACGTTGTCCAAGTTCCCCCCCCCCCCCCAGGATTAAATCACATCTCACCTTGCCTGGCTACGGATCAGCAAGCCATGCCTCACCCCTGTTTGTTTTCTTCCATGCTTGAAGGTGAATTCTTTGTCCATCAACACAACACCTCTGACATGTTTATCCTTGGGGCTAGTAACGAAAAACCAGCCAATCAGAATGTCTCTACAGATTCCTTTCAATTATTGAATTGTCAATAAATCTCTCATAAACCTAGCTTGCTCAAGCCCATAATGAGAGGATATCAGACCTTGGTTGTTTTTGTACAAACCAAGGGCCGCCTCTATATTCTCTCAGTACAGTGCCTGGGGGTGGGTTTACTCCCTATAATGGCCTATACGGGGAGGCTACACCCGAAAGGGGTACCTTTTTCAGGCTTCGAGTATATAAAAGGGTAGAGATTTCACAAGTTTAGGTATACGAAAGGGTATGGAAATCTGTCATTTAGGTTTTTGAAAGGGCCTTTTTATAAAAATATTTCGAACAGATGCAGTTTATGGCTGAATAATTTCAGTTTATGAAGCGCTACTTGAAAATGAAAAGAAAACGTTGTGTTTTAAGTCTATGCCATGACTTTTCAGGTATATGAAAGGGGTACCTTTTTTCATGAAAAGGTATACGAAAGGGGTACAATTTCTGGCAAAATGGTATATAAAAGGGTATAAGGGGTAAGAGCTCAGGGCAGAGCCTCCCCGTACAAAACTTTGTTGGGTACCCCCCCCCCCCCGGGTACAGTGCTTATCCTTGGGAATAAGATACAGAATTATGGCTCAAAGAGTGGGCTAATACTGAGCTGTACAATAATGCTAAGTTGTAACATATAACTGCTGTTTGCCTCTTTAAGACAAGTCCTATCAGTTTTCCTGGTTTTCAACGCCTTCGGCTGCCTTACCTGACATAAGCAATAAAACTATCTTTCACCAAGAGCCACCTGTAGAGAAGATGTTTTTATGCATTAATTCACCAGTTTTGAAATTATGATAACCGGCACTCACGGCTGTAGAGATATATGCAATTGGCCAAGGGTTTGACTCCTACTGAATACTGTTGTAAGAATTCTCAGTTCCTCGAAAACAGTTAACTACTAGACAGCTTGCTAGGATATAGAATGATTTTAATATTTTCATTGTAGTTGCGATTGGTGGGTAAGAGATTAAAAAAACATCATTTGCAACCCTCCAAGTTTATTTTTTTCCTTCGTGGCCATTTAGCCACCAACTACTCAAGTTTTGGTTGCCAGTGAAAAATTTTAGTCACCAAATTAAGCTGATGCTTTCAATCATTCTTTTCAATTAAAGTCGCCTGGCTGGCGACCTTGGTTCAAATTTAGTTGCCAGTTCTTAAATTTTAGTCGCTATGGCGACTAAAATGGTCTTAACTTGGAGGGTTGATTTGAGTGCACCCATACTTATCTTGTAGATACATTTAACATACAGAATATTCAAGTTCAGAATTATTGTTAATTAACATTAAAATCTTTTTTTCTTTTTTATCTTTTTTTTAAATGTAAGAAAAAACACAGTGAAAAAAGTCCTTAATGCGCTAATAAAGAAAAACTATAATTTCAGTTGTCGGTGACAAGGCGGCCTAAATTGGCGAGTGTTTACAAGATCGAGTTCGTGTTTACAAGATCGAGTTCTCGCTAGTGTGACATTTACTTGAGCTTAGCAATAAAGCCTTTTGAACTACAATAATTTTAAATTTTGTTACCTATATGGGTGTGTAGGGCAACTGGAGCTCTTGCCTTTCTTTCAAAAATTTAAGTTTTCATGCGTAATGTCCACGGAGCTTTCATAAACTTGTTAACATATCGATCGTAAGACATGGATTAATTCAACTTCAACTTCAACTTGGAAGTAGCCAAATAATACACAAATTGTGTATACACATGTTAGCTATAGCCAGCAAAAGGAGTTCTCGGGTTGGCTAAAATAAACAGAAAAGTGCAGCCGGACCGATCGTCGTTTCTTTTTTATCACATAAATAGATTTACTTTTTTTTTACCCGTTTTTATTATGTAAATAGCTTCTTTTTTTAACTTATTTTAACTTTAAATTATTAATTGTAATAGTTGTACAATGATAGGTTTAAGTTTTTTTTAAAGTTTTTGCTTAGTCAGGTGTCCACAGTAGTATATAATGTTCCAAAATTAGCCCGTTTTTAATTAATTCAAAATGGCCGCCCCATACAAACCCTTGTAAAATTTGGGAAATGAACGTGAGGTGCTAAGGAGGAGTCCAAAAACGAAAATGAGGTGCACATACCCCGGTTTTAATTTATTCAAAATGGCCGCCCATACAAACCTTTGTAAAATGTGAGAAGTGAACTGAGGTGCTAGAGGAGTCAATAACGAAATGAGGTGCACATACCCCGGTTTTAATTTATTCAAAATGGCCGCCCATACAAACCCTTGTAAAATGTGAGAAGTGAACGTGAGGTGCTAAGGAGGTACCAAAAAACGAAAATGAGGTGCACATACCCCGGTTTTAATTAATTCAAAATGGCCGCCCCATACAAACCCTTGTAAAATTTGAGAAGTGAGCGTGAGGTGCTAAAGAGGAGTCAATAAACGAAAATGAGGTGCACATACCCCGGTTTTAATTAATTCAAAATGGCCGCCCCATACAAACCCTTGGTAGGTTCCAAAGTGAACGTGAGGTGATAAGGAGGAGCCAAAAACGAAAATGAGATGCACAGTTCATGTCATGTGAATAGAGAAAAATGATAAGGCACTGCGTTGTTAACTTTCCTAGGAATTTTGGTTGGCGATTCTGAGAAAACGGTTGACTTGAAAATAGCTTTACACAGATGTGCTAGCAAGAGAAAAACACGATCCAGTGCATTTAAAGATTTTCTTTAATACGACTTTCAAGATGTGTGACATAACAAACTGCTCCATGGAAGAACTGATCGAGAGTGAAGGAAAAAAGCCAAATCGATTCAATCGAGACGAACCGCTCAACAAACGACAACAATTCTCTACATTCTAAAGTATATTTTCCGTCTCGGAACATTGTTAGCAGTCTTAAATGTGAAATCTTTAGTTTAAAGGCTAGCGTTAATTTTCACTAAACTGGTTTAATTCATAGTTGGATGTTCCCTTTGATTTTAGGGCCGCAAAAAATTTTTCGCTGAGAAACACGCCTTTGAACGACAAATGAACCGCACGCTAAATTCTATTTTTCGCGAACGATAAAAATCACAACGAAGTCGTTGACACCTTTGTTTTGTCTAAAACATGTGAAAAATTCGGCCCAATGACTTGCTTTGAGTTTCACTGAAATAATATCATTCATGGTTGGACGTCCCTTTTGATTTAAGGGCCGCAAAAAATTATTTTTCTTCGAGTAAAATGCATTTGAACAACGGCCAAATGTACCGCACGCTAAAATTATATTTAATTCTTTCCGAACCGTAGAATCACAACAGAGCCGTTGACACATTTGTTTAGGGTTTTAAAAAAACGTTTAAGCTTCCACTTCTAGTGGCTAGGTTTTAACTTTTTACTGAATTATAGATGAACGTTCCTCCGATTCTGCGACCGCGAAAAGAAAAGATGAAAGGCGTTTGAAGCGGTTGTTTATGAAAAACAACGACAACTGCGCGAGTAATTTCGCAAAAAAAAAAAAATAATTCAGTCGATAAAGACGAGTTGTTCATTTGTTAAATTCGGTTTCATGTTTTCTTGACCCTAAAAATACTGGACTGAACGGAATTATCGGGTCTAAAACCTTCTTCTTTACTATCCTCGGTTAATGATGGCCGCAGGAACAAACATAGAACACTAAACTTCTCCTCATCGCGTAACCAAATTTATTTTTTTTTTTTTTAAGCGGTAAATACAATTTATCAAACGCTCTCCGTTTTGTACAGTAAAGTCTGGAGACATTAGCTCACCTTAAAGCTTACATCCTTCTTGAAAAGAGCTGCAATTCGACAAGAAAAACTCTGTCCGTTTCACTGTACTTTTCCGAGAATGGATTCCTAGAAAAACGCGCGAGGCCTAACGAGAATTCCGAGAAAAAAAAAACACGCGCGACCCTCCACGGGGTTAAACCGGTTAAATCCGGCTGACCGGGAAAATCCGGTCAGCCGTGCCGCAGTCGGCATAGTTGTTGTCCATATTTGGCATCTTACACGTGTTATTTTGACGCAGTCGGCGGAGTGTTTGTCCTTATTTAGCGTCTTATTGACGTCATGCACACGCCATCCGGGTATATAAAGCAGGGGAAACTGGATTCGTTATCAGTTCAGTGGCAGAAGGCAGAGTGAATTTCTCAGAAGAAAAAAGGAGAAGGAGAATTCTGGACAAGGTAAATTGAATTGGATTTTTTTTTTTTTTGTGGTTGATTTCAGGGTGAAGATCTTTTTTTATCGTTCGCCATCTTTGATTGAAGAACAAGAAGGGCGAAGACAAGAAAAAACTACCTTTGAATTAAGTCAATTTGATTTTCGTTCGCCATCTTTGATTTTGACATATCAATGTGTCATTTTTTAGGCTACGTTGAAACATGGAAGAAATAGATCTTAATTTGACTGGTGAATGAGATTTGGAAAGGATCAATCAACGGGGTGAGCAAATTTAAAGTCATTGTCTGTGCAAGTAGTCGATTACTGATCGACAAGGTCGTAGTCATTTTATGGTTTAGGGGCCGACTACGTTCCTCCCTCCCTGCTTGCACATGAGTTAATAAACTGTCTTTCAATCTAGTGCCAATCAATCAAACAACCACGAGTCAATCAGAAAACGACCTGGCCAACTGTCAATCAAAATCTGTCAAACCGTGAACCAATCAGAAAACGAACTGACCACCTGTCAATCAAACCATTTTTCTAGGTGTATAAAAGGAGGTGTACATGGGACAGCACCTCATTTTAAACCAAACACGCAGATGGAATCTTGCAAATATTGTGACAAAACATTCAAAACTCAGCGAAGCCTTAAAAGACATGTGAAATCCGTTCACGGACAAAAAAAAGCATTTCAATGTTCTAAATGCAAAAGAGCATTTAACAGACGGGACAACCTCAACCGCCATGTTGGAAAGGTGCATGAAAAGAAGAAAAGCCCAAAACCGTCACCACCTCGTCCAGAGCCACAGCTGCCGAGGCCACCAGACGCACTAGAAAAAGACCCGAGAGAGTGTCCACCCCATTTATTATCTGACTTGTGTGAGAACTATCGTCAATGCTATATAAACAATTGGCACCAAATCCGGTCAAGGCAACGGGGAGGTCAGTTTTCAAAGGTGTACACAATCCGCCTTGAAAGAGACAGTGATATTGCTGCCATTCCTCGAGACATTTTTGCACAGCAAACCACTGCTTTCAAGATCAACATAGCGTTTGGTTTTATTCTGTTTAAAGAAGCTGAATCTGAAAGAGAGGAAGTGCGTTACTACTACCCATCACAGAACGGATTCTTGTTTGACGAACCAAAGGTAGTTGCCAACGAAACAGATTTAGAAGGGCTGCTCGAGGAACTGGAAGGAAAAGACTGGCAGGAGTACGTGCGAGAAAGAAAGCCCAATTCCAAGTGGCGTGTAGCATTGTTGACTAATGTAGCCTTTCACGTATATCCAATGGTGGAACGTCCCATTGGCCGAGGAAGAGGCAGCCTCCCCAAGTGGTTAATAGAAAATCGTGGGCTGGATGCACTAGAAAACGATAAGCGCACTGGACAACTCTATGATGACAACCTATGTTACTTTCGCTGCCTGGCACGGCATCTTGGTTGTGGTTTGAGAAACCTAGAAGGCAAAACAAAGCAGCTCGCCAGCAGTTTTTTGGCTACTCTTGACCACCCAGAGACATTTATCGGCGTAACATTACCAGAGCTTCACAGCCTTGACAAACTGTTTGGCATACACACATTTGTCTATTCACTGGGGAAAGATGGAAAGGTGGAGCTGGTGCACCGCCCCACCACCAGGCTCACAAAAAAAGAGTCCCATGGCGCACTCAAGCTCAATTTGTTCAACTCTCACTTCAGCTACATCAAAGACATGGCAAAATACAGCCACTGTTATGTCTGTAGGCAGTGCGAGGCTACGTTTCCCAAGCCACATCGACTGCGTCGCCACGAGCAAAGTTGTGAAGCGAAAATCAGATTTATGTACCCTGGTGGTGTTTACCATTCACCCCACACCATCTTTGATAAAATAGAAGACGAGGGGATCACTGTGGATGAAGAGCTGAAATTCTCAAAATACCGTGCCACCTTTGACATAGAAGTCTACTTCCCGAAAACAGCAGAGCTTCCTGCAAAGAGACCGAAGTTAGAATGGACAAATGAGCACCGACTGCTTAGTGTGAGTGTAGCAAGCAATATTCCAGGCTACGAAACCCCCAAGTGCTTTGTGGTAGCTGGAGAAGAAATAGAACACACTCAACAACTAGTTGCTGACTTTGTGGACTACCTAAATCAGATTGGTGAGACAGCCTTCCAGCTGGAATTGGAGAGGTATCAAGAGCTCAAAGATACCATTGCAGTGAACCTGAGACCCGATCCTGCTCCTGTTGACCCTCATTTGATGACCCACCCTTTGCAAGCAAACATTCCTGTGCGCAAGCTGGAGGCTGGTGAGCATGTTGGGTTTGATGATGATGATGATAGTGATGAAGAGACTGATGAAGAAACAGAAGAGGATAAGAGTTTTATCGATGATGATGAAGAAGAAATCGGTCAAGAAGATCACTCGTTTTACCGACGCATCAATCAAGAACTTGACCTTAAGACTGCCAAAGTGGGTAAAGAACAGGAGCCTTATCTTGCACGACATCCCGGACACAAAAAGAAAAAGACCAAGGCTCAGAAACTCTTAGAAGAACTTGACGAACATATTTCTGAATTGCCTGTGATTGGATTCAACTCTGGAAAGTATGATATCAATGTCCTTAAGGAGGTACTAATACCGACGTTGGTCCAAAACCAAGGCATACAATTCACCATCAAGAAGAATCAAGCTTATCTAGCACTCAAATCAGGGAAGTTGAAGTTTCTAGACGTAAGCAACTTCTTGGCTGCTGGCTCTTCCTATGCAGGGTTCCTGAAAGCGTATGACTGTTCCCAAGAGAAGGGTCACTTCCCCTACAAGTGGTTAGATAGTTTGGACAAACTAGACCATCCTCGATTACCAGAACAAAGTGCTTTTTCTTCGTGGCTGAGAAATACCACCATTAGTGCAGAAGAGTATGCTCAATGTCAAGAAGCGTGGCAGAAAGAAGGAATGGAGACAATGCGTGACTTCCTGGTATGGTATAACAACCTCGATGTCAGTCCGTTTCTAGAAGCGCTTGAAAAGATGAGCAATTTCTGGAAAACGAAGGGGATTGACATGGTCAAAGAGGCCATCAGCCTTCCAGGTCTAGCATTTCAGTTTGAAATGGGTTTCCTCAAACAACAAGGCGTTCACCTGTCAAGCTTCCACAGTGAGCCACTATACCAGCTGTTTCGCAATAACATGGTCGGTGGACCTTCGATTATTTTTAAGCGCTATGCTGAGGCAAAAGTAACAAACATACGCAGCAACCCTGCAAAACCTGTCAAGAAGATCGTGGGCTACGATGCTAATGGGCTTTACCTCTGGGCCCTCTGCCAACCCATGCCTGTGGGCCTGTACACGCATTGGCAGTATTCTTCTCAAGAGTGCAAGTTGGAACCAACTTTTCCGTGGAGAGCAGCCGATGAGTGGCTTAGCTGGGTCAGCCGTGACATTGTCAACTTGCGAACCCGACTCACCAATACAGAGAAACGGCTAGGGGATTGCCAGCTGCCTGTGGATGGATTTGATCCATCTACTAATACTCCCTATGAATTCATGGGCTGCTTTTGGCATGGTTGTACAACCTGTTTTCCACCAGATGACCCACATCCCACCCGTGGTGAGACCTATGGGTACTGGTACAAGAAGACCCAAGAGAAACTTGCGTACCTAGAACACATTGGACACCCTGCTGTGATTATGTGGGAGTGTGAGTGGAAAGAAAAGAAAAAAGAACATTCAGAGATCAACCAATACCTCAACCAGCAATTTCCAGGAAGAGCCCAGCGCTGGCAAAAGAAAAGCCCTGAGAAGATCATACAAGCGGTCGAAGATGGAAGTTTCTTTGGAACCGTGGAGGTGGATATTCATGTACCTACAGAACTGAAAGGCAAGTTCTCGGAGATGACGCCCATCTTCAAGAACGTCGAAATTACAAGGGACGTCATCGGCCCCCACATGCGTCAGTTTGCAGAAAACCATGATATCATGTCCAGACCAAGGCGGAGTCTCATTGGAAGTTACTTTGGACAAAAAATCTTGCTGGCTACCCCGTTACTGAAATTCTACCTGGAAGAAGGCCTCAAGGTCACCCACGTCTACCAAGCCATTCAGTGGACACCCAAAGCCTGTTTTGGCCCTTTCGGGGATTTTGTGAGTGAGTCACGCAGAGAAGCAGATGCAGACCCCCATCAAAAGATTCTGGGGGAGACAGCAAAAACCGTTGGCAATGCCGGGTATGGTCGCTTTCTTATGGATGTGACCCGACACCAGAAGGTGGCCTATGTAAAAGATGAGAGAAAAGTTGGTCGGGCCATTAACAGTTTCTTGTTTTGAGATCTAGAAGAACTGCCTGAAGGCGTGTACGAGATCAAGAGTGCCAAGAAGAGATTAAAGATGGAACTACCCATCCAGATCGGGTTTTTTGTTTACAATTATGCCAAGTTGAAGATGCTTGAGTTTTATTATGGTTGTATCGACAAGTACTTAGCCAGAGAAAACTATGAATATTTGGAGATGGATACCGATTCAGCCTACATGAGTCTGGCAGGAGACTCCATTGGTGAGCTGGTCAAGCCCGAGCTTCGAGAAGAATGGGAGCGGGACAAGAACAACTGGTTTCCCCGTTCAGATACACCTGAACATGCCGCCTTCGATAGACGCACGCCTGGGTTGTTCAAAGTAGAATGGAGCGGAGATGGTTTCGTGGGGCTTAACTCGAAGAAATACTCTTGTTGGGGCGAACAGGGCAACAAAGCTTCCTGTAAAGGTATTTCGAAACGACTGAACAACCCCACCAAGGATATCTATTTGGATGTCCTAAAAGGAGGAGAGAGTCAGGACGGTGAAAACAGAGGATTCAGAGTGGCAGGAAACAAAGTATTGACTTACAGTCAACACCGAACAGGATTCTCGTATTTCTACCCCAAAAGGGAAGTACTTGAGGATGGAGTGTCAACCATCCCCTTGGACATTTAAGAAAACACGCAAAAAAAAAGAGAACTTGAAATGACTAGGTTGCATTCTTTTGTTTTAAAATAACCATGAAGCTTGTGAACATTTTTTTAAACTATCAGGAGTTTGATGTTTTGAGATGTTTATGAATAAAAGTACTTGTTGATTGTATAACATGCGTCCCCTGGTTTGAGTGAGTGTGTGCATCCCAAAAATGTATAAAAGCGCGTGCACACCGAAACGTTTTTCATTTTACGAAAGTCATCGTCGAGTGCACATCATGAGTGTGGAAGAACAATTCCGAACCATTCGTCAGTTGCTGGAGCAGCTGGCTTACATCAGTACCCAACTGTCCAACACCCTGGTGTCCAGGGTGGTAGAAAGTTCACCCCAGTTATACATGAAAACCAAGCTTCGACTGTTGAGTGCCATTGGATCTTTGCCACAAGAAGTCATGGAAATCCAACAAGCCTGGGAAGAGATGAACTATGAATGGAAACGAGCTGGATTGGCAAATTCTCTGGAGGAGAACAATAGCCAGACAAAGAACAAGGCTGCAGACAATGAACCAGCCAAACGTGGACGAAAGAAAAAAAAAGACACCTCCGCTACTCTGGAAGAATCGATCCACGACCTCGGACCCTTTGTGGCCTTCCCTGACTCTCCATAACAAAGGAAAACTGTAATGAAAACTTGAGAGAACAAAGTTAATAAATAGAATGAATGTTTAAAAGCAGTGTTTATTTGTGTGTTAGCATGGCGAAGAAACAGAGCACGCTAGATGCCTTGTATTTAGATGAAGACAGCCCTTACGCGTTGAGTGGGAATGCGCAGGAATTGATCAGTGCCGCTAAATCCTTAGGCGTGTCTCGACAAGCTGCTCAAACGTATTTGCAAGGTGAACCCTCCTTTACCTTACACCGACCGCGACGCGAAGATTTTCCCCGCAGTAAGACCGTGGTGGGACCGTCCCTCGATCATACCTGGCAAGCCGATTTAGTCGAAATGCAGGATCGGAAATTGGTGGCAGCTAACAAGCGAACGCGTTACCTCCTTACCGTCATCGACGTCTTGAGCAAGTATGCCTGGGTGGTGGGTTTGAAAAGTAAACGCGGGACAGCCGTGCGAGATGCGTTGCGGTACTTGCTGGAACACAACCAGGGACGGCGACCCGTAAATTTGCACACCGATCAAGGTAAAGAATTTTACAACAAACACGTAAAACGTTTGTTGGACGAGTACGACATCCACCACTATTCCACGCAGGGAGAACCCAAAGCTTCCGTGGTCGAGCGTTTTAATCGTTCCCTGAAAGAACTCACCTACAAGTACATGACTGCGCACAACACGCCCAAGTACTTAGACGCCTTACCCGAACTAGTGGACAGGTACAACCAACGCATTCATTCAAGCATTCGAATGGCACCTGCCGACGTGAACGACTACAATGCCGAAGTGGTGTGGCAACGGTTGTACAAACCTACAATCCCATTGAACCGTTACAAGTTTCGTCCCGGGGATTTCGTCAGAACCTCCAAGTTGTTGGGGAAGGACAAGAGACGAGGTGCGTTCGGTTTTAAGAGTGCCAAAGGGGTGTGGTCACGAGCCGTGTACACCGTGGTGGATCGCAAGCGACAAGTGGCAGATGGCGTGAATTATTACACGTTGGAAGATTGGCAAGGGCGGAAGGTGAAAGGTCGTTTCTACGAACCTCAACTACAAAAGGTTCGAGGGTTACCCAATCGGTGGCGCGTGGCCAAAAAGCTTAAATACAAAGGACGTGGACCCACTCGACAAGTGTTAGTGAGCTGGCAAGGAGTGGCACCTGATTATCAGACGTGGATTTCACGCAAAGACTTGAAACAGTATGAGTAAGCCATGGGAACGCGACAATGATTTCATCATGTATTTGAACAGTGGGGATCAAGGGACTCACCCTCTAGAACCTGACGTGACGACAGTACGCTCCGCCTTTCGACAGGAGTTGGAAATTCCCTTGACCTTGTCCCAAGACTGGCAAGTGGCTCTAGTCAGTATGTATTATACACACTCCTTTGGCAACGCGGTGCTGAAATTGCCTGCCGATTACCACTGCCAAGTGGGGCGTGTGGAGACAAGTCTTCCATCGCAATCCATTCAATTATCGCGTCACCAACAGTTTACACATGTCAAGCACGTGCTACAAGATTTAGTTCAACGACTGGGCTTGTACGTCTTCCCGACCTTATCTGGAGGCACACATCATTACGGGCAATTGCACATGGATTCTCCCAAAACGTTCGACAGAAACTTTCCCACCAATCCCAAACTGGATTATTTTCGTCGTGATGTGGTGGATGCCTGGTTGGCAACCGACAAGATCTTACCCACCACCTTTTTGGACGTCAAACGTTATCTCAACCAAGCTACCAGGACGCTGATGGGGGCCCGCCGTGTCAAGTATGTTTGGACACTCAAGGACAGTCCTCATCGTCCCAGGACACATTATGCCATCGACCTATGGGCTGAAGGTCAGTATGATCTGGGTGAATCGTTGGCCCTGCTCATGGGATTCCTAGAAATGGATCCCGATCATCGTGGAGCGTTGCGAATTCCACCCCACAACACTGTTTACGCCAATACAGGCAACAACACTCGAGCCCGCTTTGAGGTGACTCGACTCCTCGACAAGGGAAAGGACCCATTGGGAGGTGTGAGGATTTCATTGGACATTCACCCCAAACGACGCCGCTACATGTTTGGCAAGAGAATCCTGTTTGACGTGGGGGCGTGGCAAAAAAGCAACAATGCAGTGACCCCCTATGCCATACAAGAATTTCCAGTGACCATATTCAACTTAGAACCTGGTCGATGGTTGCTGCAAGTACAACCCAAGGGCTACGTGCGTTTTGATCACGGTTTGGAGGAGCTGATGGGAACCCACGTTCTCAAGGATGGTGAAAGTCTGCTACTACCCGAACCCGAGTCACCTATCGGGGAGCTGGTCAGCTTGTCCAATACAGATTTGAGCAAGTGTTTTGTGGAAGTGGACATCGTGGGATTGAGCATGACAGGAGAGCACCAGCGACACACATTGGCCGTGGTCCCGTTTAAAAGTCAGATGTATGGCAAGACCTGAACCAGCTCCGAGTCAATTTAAGAAACAGCGACAACCTAGGCATTCCATTTTACACGGGTCTCGTTGGGCTCTTGTTGTACTTTCACAAAGGCCCTGCTTTATCACCCACCATGCGATTTCAAGGGGGACGACGGGTGACCTTAGAAAGCAATGCGCAACTGGACCTGTTTCCTGACAACTCACCATCCCACTTCCGAGTGCGTCTGCCAGAGAGGTGGTCCTTGGACGAAACGTGGGAAGTGGGGCTGTTTCAGCTGCTGTTACCCCACACGTGGTGCAACGTGTTGAATCGGCAAGTGGGTCTTCGCATCCACTACGACCAGGATCACCCGGACGTGAGGATGTTTATACGTGCCGGCACCTATGTCACCGTGCAAGATGTGGTGGAAGGTTGGATGCAAGCCATGGAAGCCAATGCGCCTCAGAAGCACGATTTGGGTGGGCTAAAAGTCACCTTGGACGAACGAGGATTTAACGTGTGGACCTTTCCCAGTGCCGACTTCTCCGTGTATCTGCCAGCCTGGCTGGCCTGCGTCTTGGGCTACTTGGATTTTGACTCCTGGACTGTACCCTTCTATTTTCATTCCGACACCCATCGTCCCATTGTGGAAATCACCAAGCACGATGTTGACGGGAAACCCACCGAAGTGGAGATCACTCGAAGTCACACCATGGCCAAACACAGCCAAGCGAGTGTGTGGAGCACCATCTCTAAGTACTCCTTCCAGAACATGTACGTGCACTGCAACATCAGCGAACCGGTCTACGTGGGCTCCCAAATGGCCAAAGTCCTCTTGACCCACGGTGTAAACACGGACAAACAGAGGGTGGAAGACGTGTTCATTCCACACTTGCTTTTTTACCGACTGAGTCAGTACCAGATTCGCGACATCGAAATCGATATAAGGGACAACCAAGGTCGCCCCATACCATTCCAAGGTGGTGTGGTGACAGCGACCTTGTATTTCCGTCAGAGAGAGATTCCATAATGCCCGTCAAGAAACGATTCGCCCCATCTCAGTGGGTGCAAGTGGGAGGAGGAGGTACTTTCTACGACCAAGGCACCCCTGCGTATCAAGAAAGGGGGTGGTCACCGCTGTGGGCCCTGGCAGGTCAAGAGGCCACCTCTTTGGGCAAAGGAGTGGCCTGCAAGGCTGCCAAGCGATTTCGTCAGTCCTACTGCCAAGACACCGAACAACCCGTCAAGAAAAAGAAGAAGAAGCGACAGCAAGAAGGAGGGTATGGCTTTGACGAAGTGGCCTGGCAAATGATCAAAGGTCTGGGTAAGGCAGGTGCCAAGGCGGCCAGGTTAGGAGCCGGCAAAGCCATCCAATCCGATCTGGCGCAAAAAAAGGCCATGGAACTCGTGTCTCCATTTGTAGGCCAAGCCCTGGACACATTGGGGGATAAAGTTGCAGGTCAACAAGGCGGTATTCTTCCTCTCTTGGGGTTGATTCCAAGTTTAGTCAAGCAACTGGGTGGAACTGGCAATGATACCTATCGATCCGGCACTGAACCCTATCAGGAAGGAGGGTTCCTCTCGCTGTTGGGACTGATGCCTAGCTTACTCAAGAATCAAAAAGGAAGTGGAAAGAGAAAGCGTCCCAAAGTCATCACAGGTGCCTCCACGACATTGAATCGACTGTTTCGCCGACAAGGTGGACGTAACGTGGGTGTGTTGCCAGAAATCATTCCTGGTCCACAAGTAGGCATGGGTCGACGTCGACGACCGGGACAGCACTGTTTTCAAGGCTTGCCTTAGGAAAAAAAGATATAAAGGCAACACACTCGTGCCATTTGAGTTCAGTTCCTCGCCATGGAGTCCTTGAGTTTACAGGCCGACAAAGGTCAGTACGACTACCGACCGCAACGGAAGATCGATGCCACCGAGTACAAGTGGCAGTTTGAGGACATCAAACCCTTGACGCATTCGTCCACCCCATTGCAGTTTCGCATCGACGATCGCCCCTATCCTTTTTGTCCTCGAGAAATGGAACTGCATCTGCGAGTGAAGTTTAAAGAGGGTAACACCAAAGCCCTAGCCTATCATAACAATACGTCCAACCTCATCGTGGGACCAGTGAATAACTTTGGCTACAGTTGCATTCGACAAGTGCGTTGCAAAGTCAATAATGCCGAAACGGAATCTGCCTCAGGAGTAAATTTAGCCTATCGAGAGTATTTTCGAACCCTGTTGGAGTCTGATCCCTGGGATGAAAAGAGCAAGCTGAAGCGTCAAGGGTGGTACCGGGATGTGGCTGGTCAAATGGACAAGTGGGGAGGAAAACTAGACGAAACAGCCAAGATGAATGCCGGTGGTATCTCCCGTCAACGAGTCATGGTGAATACCACGGGTGAATACGAGTTCAACGTCTGTCCCATGCCCAGCAATTTCACTCAAGTCGACTAGAATGTACCTCCCAACACCAAAGTGGAGTTTGACATTGAATTCAACAACCCGGAGTTTACCCTGATGGCCAAGAAGTACAAAGACAATGGTGATGGAACTGCAGCCACCTCCTCTGACAAAGTGTCCTTTGAAGTGATGGTGAACAAATCCTTTGTACGCGTGTTCTATCGCGTACCTGTGAAAGACATCATGCAGTACATGGAAGAACAAGTGGAGAAGACCACTGTCGTCAACCCGATGACCTTCCCCTTCCGACGGATGCGTTGTGACAACTATCAGTTGACAGCCAATCAAACGCAAATAGACATCAACGACGTGTTCCGAGGACGATCGCCCCGGTTGTTTTGGTTGGTGTTGGTGGACGACGAACGTTATCAAGGACACTTTGGAAAGAATCCATTCGATTTCACTCCCCAGAATGGAATCCAAGTGGAATGCACTGCCAATGGCGTACCCGTTCCCAAAGCCAGCTTATCTCTGCAAGATAAGTACGAGATCTTCGATTTGCTGATGAATGCCTCGGGCAAACGCAAACGAGATGCTTACCTGCTGAATCCAGACACCTTTGACCAAGGTTACTTCATGGTCCCCTTTGATCTGACGGCAGTCCAAGATGGAGGAGAATCCAGCACCCCCTTGTTACGTATGCTGGTCAATGTCCGACTGACCTTCAGTAGTGGAAATCCTACCCTCCAAGCTCTGTTTTTCTATAATACAGATGAAAGTCTGCTGCAAGTCGACAATCGTGGTACAGTGCAAGGTCCAATTCCCTTGGGAGACGTGTGAGAATGCATGATACAGAGTCCTTAAGAAGAGCGTGCCAGTGCGATCCCGTCATTCGGCAGTTTTTCACAGACGTGTACGGTGCCGACGAAGTGCCTTGTCAAGCGCCCTATCCGCAATGTGCTATTGCCAATACAGATCCCATCGACTTGCCTGGACAGCATTGGGTCGGCCTCTTTTGGTGGGCACCTGGTCGCAGCGAATTCTTCGACAGTTATGCCATCACACCCAACACGTATGATGCTCGTTGGCGTTGCTTTGATGACTTTGAACAAACACCTCGCCCCATTCAGCAATGGACCACTGATGTGTGCGGAGATCACACCTTGTACTACCTTTACCATCGATGCCGCGGCACGCCTTTGAGAACGATTGTGCAGTATTTTTCACCCACCAACTTACTTTACAATGACACGGCCGTCGTGCAACGGATGCATGACCTATTTCCTTCGTTGTCATCTGAAAAGCATAGAGGTGGACACTTGTTTGATGCACATGGACATAGTCAGATTTGTATTGAACGCCAAAGGCATCGTTGTTATGACTGTTGTAAACCTGTTACAAAAGCTATAAATTAAACTGTTGGAAAAAAAAAGTGTGTGTGTGTTCATCATGTCGACGTACGATCCGCGATTTCGGGTTCCGGGCAACATGCAGATTGTGGGTCCCTCTTTGAGTGGGAAAACGACTTGGCTGTACCGCTTGGTACACAATGCCCCGGTCTATTTTCGACTCGCAGATGGTAGCCCGTGCTACTTCCAAAAAATCGTGTACTGCCATGGCTCGACCTGGCAACCCATTTTTGACCATTTCCAAGCCTTGGGAGTGGACTTTCACCAAGGTCTACCCGAGGATATCTCAGAACTCTTTCCTCCCACGCAGCGACCCGGCATGTTGATCCTGGATGATTTGATGCAAGAATCTGCCAAGTCCCCACAAGTCACCCAGTTGTTAACGCGGGGTACTCATCATCTAGACTTGTTTGCCATCACGCTGTCGCAAAATCTGTATCCAGGTGGACGGGAACAAGCCACTCAAAACCGCAACTACCATTACACGGTCCTTTTCAAGAACCCGGCCGATACCAGATACGTCAAAGCCTTGGGTGATCGCTGGTTGGGGGATAGCAAAGCCTTTTGGTAACTGTACCAAAAAGCTACCCAAAAACCGTTTGGGTATCTGGTGGTTGACCATCATCCCAGGACTGACGAAACATTGAGGTTTCGCACTCACATTTTGCTAGATGAAGCTGACCCTATCACCGTGCTACAACCGCTAGAAAAAAAGATAAAAAGCCGAGTGTCATAGCCACACAGGACCAGAAAAGGAATGAATTCTCTTGTGTTACCCACCTTTCGACGTTCCGCATTTCGACGTCTTCCTCGCTCTTTACAAGCACCTTGGGGTGCGGGGATGCCAGGCACTCACTACGTGCTACGAGGCGACGAGTACGACGTTCGCATTCAAGATGCCAGCGAGGCGACCACTGGACGACGCAGCGTTTTGGCAACCAAAAGACGATGAAAGCGAGGACAGAAGGGAGGCATCTACCCCGGACCTCGACCATCACCGTCACGCATTGCTCAGATGCAGAGAGCCATCCGCGCTCGTCATCCTACCAATCCTCAAAGACGAAGAGCAGCTTCTAGAGCCTTGGCCAATACGAGATCGCAACAACTGGCTCGAGGTGTCAACAGAGCCATGTGGAATGTGCGTCGTACACTGACCCCCACCACCTTAACGGGCAAACTCGGGACAGCAGCAGCACTAGGAGGCGTGTTGGCAGCAGTACCGACAGCCTTGTTGGGAACGCTCTTGTCGCAAAAGGTATAAAAGTCCGAGTCGTGTGTCGAGTTTAGAACACAACGATGCCAGCTGTAAGACGAAAACGTCGACGTCAGGAAGGAGGGCTCGGCCCTTTTGCTCAGCAACTAGCCATGTTCTCGTTGGCTCCCATCGTGACCGACATGGCTAGCAATGTGTTGAACAGCATGGTACCAGGCTTGACGGGTCAAGGCGGTGAAAAGTTTAGTTTACCGGGCAACTCGCAGATGATTGGTTTGCCTAATCATTTACCACCGTCCACTTATCTTCGCATGCCACGATCCAAACAGAAAGGTGGAGGAATCAGGAAGAAAATGAAATGCTGTAAACAAAAATCACAACAGGGAGGATTGGGACCTCTGGCTGCAATGGCAGGCATGGCCTTAGCTCCGCTGGTGCTCAAACCACTGCTTTCTGGTCTACAGCAGTGAGAAAAAAAGGATATAAAGAAGCTGCATCTGGAAGGTTTATTATTGAACCATGGCACCTCCGTTACAAGCCTTCCGACGTACTCCCACCAATCGTTACTTTTCCACTTCCTCGGTAGCAGTCAAGCGAGCTAATCGAGGGTTTACACGTCCTGCTAAAGCCCGTTCCTCGGGTAACAAAGTAGGAAGTGCCTACGGAAAACTCAAACGTAAAATGGGTACCAAGGGATTGTTGGCTGCCGGCTTACTACCTTTGGCAGGTCTGGGTGCTCTGCTAGGTGGAGTGGTGACATCAAAAAAGAAGAAACAAACGGGCAGTGGTGCGTGGCGCGTGGCAGCTCACCAACCTTTTCTACTCAACTTGGTTAGTGGGGATGGTGCCACGTGGCGACGAGAAATTCACGAAGCCAGCAATGACCAACTACGTGCCCTGACCGACGTGATACGCAACTTGTACGATGGTGTGATCCTGATACCGTCCCAGATCAAACTTCCCTTGAAAAAGCATATAAGAGAGATAAGACGTTTGAGTGGACTAACCACACCTTTGTACGAACGGCGAGCCCTCTTACTTGCCTTGGGAGCACGCCTTCTCCCGTTTCTGCGGGCTGGTTTGAAAGCTTTGGAAACATGAGCGAAAAATATGCCCAAGAGATGATCTTGATCCCTAAACCCTCAAGCGATCAAACAGGAGGTCAGGTCGCCCAAGACAACATGGATCAATTTTGGCAACGACGCTTGGTGGTGGATCGATTGGTCAATGCCCCTCACGTGGATCGCATGAGGAAACTCATGAACGACATGAAACAGGTCGAAGGACAAGGCGTGCCTGCATCCCTACCAGGGGATGGTGTCGACAGCAGCCATTACTTTCACCTACAACGTCAACTGCAACGACTTCAACCCAACAGCCTAAAACGGATTGCCCCAACGAAAAAAATAGCAGGTCCTCCTCTTCCTCCTCCAGAGAAAAAAGAAAAATCAAAAATCATCCCTGCGATGTGGTACGCCAACCTCCGGTCGCCTCAGGAAGTGCTTGACCACTACGACAAATTGGACAAGGATCTTGAATGGTATAGGCAACAGGCTAAGCAAGAGATGGAGCAAGCCCTCCGCACGGAGGACGAGGAAAAAATCAAGAAAGCCGACCGAAATTGGCAGATCGTGGAGGGCAACGTGCAAACCATCAAGGAGCAAGATGAGTTTTTGAACCATTCGGATCCACCCTTTTGGTTGAATCAACTCATCATGGGCAAGGAAGAGGAGCACAGGAAACGCGTCCAAGCTCGAGAAGATTCGCTACGTCGGCGCAACAAATTGTATCAACAGCTCATAAACCTCTACCCTAGACAGCGAGGAAAAGGTTATTCTAAGCCCCGTGTTTGGCAGAAACCTCGCAATTGGATTCAAGAGTGAATTTTGTAAACGAGTCATTGTCAAAAAAGTATAAAAAAAAAGCAACACATTCGTCATCGACATTCATTCTACACATCACGATGCAGCGTAAAGGTGCTCTTCAAAACGTGTGCCTCATAATCGATTTAGAGGGCTATTTTATCGACAAAAAATTTTATCCACGTGAACTCGGCTGGACCACCTGGAGAGGTGATGTTGGAGTCAACCATTACCAACAACCCTTTCGCTGGAAAGCATTAACCCCACTTGACAGACAAACGGCCAAGTACGTTTACCATCGCATTCATGGGTTACCGTTTGAAGAAGATCCCCGGGAAAATGCTCGTTCTCTAGAGGACCTGAAAGGCAACGTATTAGAAGTGTACCAACAAAGCCGCACCCTAGAACGATTCCTAGTAGCATATAAAGGTGGCCACGTGGAAAAGAATTTATTACGAGAATTGGATCTACCTGCCATCAACTTGGAACATTTTGGATGCCCCAAATTTGAAAAATTAGACAACATCTCTATCATTCAAGACTGCGGACAGCACAGAGTACAAGCGTTGGGACACTGTGCCATGGTGGAATGTCAGGCGTTTTGGCAATGGACAGTCACACCGGACGAAGATTGGGAGACTGAACTTTGTTTGTAAAAAAAAAAACTTTGTTTGTTAATCAATAAAATGTATTTTTAACAACTGAAAATGGTCTTGTGGTGGTTTTTGCCAATGCGAACATAGCTAACCGCCGCCGCGGCGGCGGCACGCGCGACGGGCGGCGGCGGCGGCGGCGGCGGGCGACTGCCATAAAAAATGCTTTTGTGGCAAGTTTCATTACACAGTTCAAAAAAATCATTCTACTCTATTCACATGACATGAACTGTGCACCTCAAAAAGTGCTTGTGTGCCAAGTCATTACGAAAAATTAACAATGCAGTTCAAAAAAATCATTTTTCTCTATTCACATGACATGCACTGTGCGCCTCATTTTCGTTTATTGACTCCTCTTTAGCACCTCGCGCTCACTTCTCAAATTTTACAAGGGTTTGTATGGGGTGGCCATTTTGAATAAATTAAAACCGGGGTATGTGCACCTCATTTTCGTTTTTGGACTCCTCCTTAGCACCTCACGTTCATTTCCCAAATTTTACAAGGGTTTGTATGGGGCGGCCATTTTGAATTAATTAAAAACGGGCTAATTTTGGAACATTATATACTACTTCCACAATTAGTAGAGGGGACTTTTCCCCTCAGCTAAACATTTTTAGACACGATAATAAAGTTATTCATTCATTCTTCGCATTTTTTGAGGATGTTGCAAAGCACGGGTGCGGGTGGCCTGGGTACCGTAAAAATGTTCCAGGCGTTGCATGCTCGGTCGAAAGTGTTTTTTCCGAATCGTAAAGTTGTTGTTATCCATTTATCGCGCTGTTTCTTCATGAATAAAAGGATCTATGAAGGTAAACTTGAAGCATATGAGGTAAAAACACCATAAAGTGGAAGACTACAAGACTTTCCGATGCAAACTTCTTCTTTTAAGTGGTAAAACATTTCGATCGAGTTAAAGTTAAAAGTGACCCCCGAGGAAGAATTTTTAGGTTCAGACCCCCCCTCCCGCCTGGATTTCCCGAGCAATTAATCCCCCCTCCCGCGAGGAATTTCCAGTTTGCCATCCGTCGGGGAGGTGTGTATTTTTTCTGGAATAACCCATTTCATGAATTTTCATGAATACAGGTTATGCCAGATTTGACAGTTTAGCATTAATGGGGCAGGAACCTTGCAGTACATGTACAGTGGGTGCGGGTTCACAGCAGTCAAACGCAAAACTATGACATCATGTCCTGTCTTTGCCACCTTGAACTTTCGACTTGAAAGTGGGCAAACTTTTGTAAGAAATTGTTAAAGAAATAGTATGGTGAAAGAACAGTTCGAGCTGGGACACTCCGTGAAGCTGAATTATCAAATTTCCAATCCATGACCGTGTATAACCTTAACTTTTCATGGACAGCGTTAACTTTTGGCTTTAAAGCGAAAGTTTTCAGAAAACTTAAGATTTTGTATGGAAAATTTTGGCAACAATAACACAGGAACTTCACATGCATGCTGCGTTTGACCACTGTGTGCGGTGCGGGAGGCAGGACAAGAGAGGCAGGGAAGTGAGATTCCCAATGGCGTAACAACATTTTTTTTGCAGAATACAAAAATTGTATTAGAAAGCTGCAGGTCATCTAAAGGAGGGGGCCCACACCCCTGCACCCTCCCACCAGATCAAGGTGGCAGGAGGCAGGAGTAATGGATACAGAAAGTGGAAAGCACAGACCCCCTCCCCCATCCTCCTCCTTTAAATACATCTCTATATTTAAACCTATTTTTTTCACGAGCTCAGCTTCAATGAGTCTCCAGTAGCTCAGTCGTACAGCATGTGAGCAGAGTGAGTGAGCATTTCTTTCTACACTACCTTTTGTCCCAGATTCCCCAAGACAGACCTGCACAGCAACTGCAGCACCCTGCTGGAAACCGATGACCTCCTGCCCGCTTTCTCAAAATGCCTTCCCTGTTAAAAAAAGATAGTTGCATTAAACATTTTCTTGCACGACACATGAAAAAGCCAATGTTGCAATACTTTGATCTTTTTCCCAAAAGAAGTATTGATAAGTAAATAATCTCGACTTATAATATTTGACCAAGGCTTACAGTATTCATATAAATATATTTCGTCTTGATGTATTGAGAATTTTAAGAACAAACATGCACTCAAAGAAATACAGTGTAGTTCATATAGTGTGAACGTGGTCATCTGGGTGAGAGTTAAGTTCTGAAAAGATTACTGTTGTTGGTGACTGATGTTTCAACAACCTGAGCAGAAGTCACCTTTAGAATCAAGTGAAAAGTTGTTGTCAGTCGATGATGTTATAAGTCTGGTCTATCATGATGTTGTTGGCTGTAAGACTCATGTAAAGTTTGTCAACAGTAACTGGTCAGTTTCGATTTGTCTTTTGTTAGTCAAATTAAGGTGTTCTGTTTGAGAAATGTATGGCATAGGCAATTAAAAAGGAAAATTTATACAGCTACCGTATTTACTCGAATAAGCGCCGCCCCCGATTAAGCGCCGCCCTCGAATAAGCGCCGCAATTGGGACAAAAAAGTTAATAAGCGCCGCCCCCGAATAAGCGCCGCAGCCCAGATGCGGCGCTTGTTCGAGGGATTCCGTTTAACTAAAAACAGCACTACAAATCAATTCTAAAACAAACTGGGACATTTCTTTCCATCAAAAGCAATGTTTTGCAGTTTAATGTGTTTGTTTTTCCGCTTGCCCATAAGTTTTCTATCCAACATTTTTACAATATGTAGTTCTCTGGTAGTTCTGTATATGTTGTGAAGGTCGCGAACTTTGCCAGGACAGCTAGCACCACCTCTCTCTTCAGCAAGAGACGAATACTGACAATCAAAAGACGCTATTTTCAATTACTGTAAAATATAAGATTCCTTGTGGAGTCCAAATTTTAAATAAGCGCTGCCCTCAAATAAGCGCCGCCCTCGAATAAGCGCCGCACTTGAAGCACGAAAAATTAAATAAGCGCCGCGGCGCTTATTCGAGTAAATACAGTAATTCGAGAAAGTTTGTTGGAAGAAAAACACAAAAGTGCATGCGACAAGACCAAAAGGTGGTCTGGGTATTCATTTGAATTTGCATGCACTACAAGCTTGTATTTTTGCACGTGAGGATTTTGTTTTTCCTCTCAGGTGGCCTTTTTCTGTAGCTTAATTTTGTTTTCTGTCGCATATCTTTGAGTTTCGAAATTCTTCTCAAATCCTTATCCAGCATACCCTGTTTCCACATGTCTGAAGAGGAAAAACAAAACTTGCAATTTTGCGTTTGTCATATCGCCATCTTATAGTTAGTATTCAGCACATGCAGTAGTTCTCTACTTCTACCCATACTACTTTTCAGTCTGGTCGTGAACACTTTTGTTCTTTTTTCCAACAACCTTTTTCGAACTAGCTGTATATACTTCAGGCTATATGATTGAAATAATTCTTAGCTAGGTAGTTTGATGCAAGAAATTGGTTTATATATAAGCAACTCTGCTTACCTTCCTTTCTCCCCCAAATCAAACTGAAAAGAGAGATGGCTGACCTCCAAAAAATTCAGCGTCTCTTTGTGATCACGATAGTTTGGATTGGCCAGGATCACCTGTAGGTATTTCTCCAGGGATTTTATTCTCTTGTCCATATTAGGTGTTGTGGCAAACATGTCAGGTCGCTTGGGCAAGTGACGACTCGGCAGGTGGGCATGGTGCTCTCCTCTGTGATTCCCTCTTATGCTATGCCGACGTAAATTTACTTTGTGAAGAAATAGTTCTGCATCAAGTTTTAAGAAGTGTTTATAACGGCGTCTGATCACCCAGGTAAAGCTGCCATGGCTTAGTTTTATAGTGTATCTAGACAAAACCAAATGCATCAGATAAGTGCATGTCAAGAAACAACAAATGAATATATATTGACTTAAATTTTGCTGATAAAAGCTTTGACCTAGAGGTTGAACTAAAAACAGTGGGCCAATAGGGAGGAAGGGGGGGGGGGAGGGAAGAAACTTACCACAGAGTGGGTGGTGGTGGGGAGAGGGTTATAATTTGTTTGCAAATATATGGTATTGGGTGAGTGTCATGGTCAGAGCTGCGGGGGGTGCTCTGGGAATTTTAAGGGCACTGGTGGGGCAGGGTGGATCTAGGGGGAGGGTGCAGGGGGTGTGCACCCCACCCTGAGATAACCTGCAAATTAGCATTTACCTTTAACATTTGTTTACATCACCAATCAGTTACACCATTCTTTAGTGGTGCACCCCCTCCTAAGAAAAATCATGGATGTGCATGTACCCCTCCTTAGAAAAATCATGGATGTGCATGTACCCCCTCCTAAGAAAAATCCTGGATGTGCATGTACCCCGTCTTAGAAAAATCCTGGATGTGCATGTACCCCCTCCTAAGAAAAATCATGGATGTGCATGTACCCCCTCCTAAGAAAAATCATGGATGTGCATGTACCCCCTCCAAAGAAAAATCCTGGATGTGAATGTACCCCCTCCTAAGAAAAATCCTGGATGTGCATGTACCCCCTCCTAAGAAAAATCATGGATGTGCATGTACCCCCTCCTAAGAAAAATCCTGGATGTGCATGTACCCCCTCCTAAGAAAAATCATGGATGTGCACCCCCTCTTAAAAAAAAATCCTGGAACCCCCCTGTGGGGATGTGCTGTTGGGACTCTTTAACCTTTTCCTGATTCTAGATTGTGCTCAGCTGTATTCTAGACTACTGGTAGATGCCAAACCAATCATTAATCATATAGTCAGTCGCTTTTAAAGTTAGCATGATAATTTGTGTTTCCATTCAGTTCACTTATGTCCAGGATTGAACGCAAGTATTGTTTAATGAGTACTTCATGTTTAACTGTGTTATTTGGCATTTCCATATTACTTCATATTTGAAAGATTTTGGTGTGTTTTGGTGAACTTTTATCAATGAGGACACTTTGTGATGCCTGTCATGAGGATCGTGCATCTCATTAGCGGTCAATCCTGGACATATTTGATTCAGTTTAGAGGTAACCTTCCAATTCCAAGTGTTAATTCCTAGTCTAGAAAAAATTATTCATGTCAATGAGCAATTTCCGGCAAATAATACCCTACTATAGACCAAAACTCTCTAGATTCTATACCCTATCCCAGGCAAAACTTCTTCATGTATGCATGCCAAGAAATTTTCACATAAAAAACATAAATTGAAAAAAAATATATTTTAATTAGAAGACATAATTCTTACAAGTTAGGATTGAATGGATGAGTTCTTGGTGCACGTTCCACATCAGTAATGGTGGCAGTAACTTTCAGTCCAGGAAGAAACGCTCCTATCTTGTGATCTTGAGGCTGACAAGTAACATCGCCATCAAAGACATCCTCCTCCTCATCTTCTAGGTTGATACATACTGAGCCAGAGTCTAAAGAACATGTGAAAAAGTTAAAGAACTAAGTAGGAACATTATTGGTATTTACAACTTCATTGAGATTACTGCTTTATTAGTTGTTATTTGGCAACTCTAGTAAAGACATATCAATCATGGACAAATTAAAGGAACGTCATCAGAGAGGCCTTATTAGAGATTATCCGGATACAGCATATTTTATTTTACGTAGGGCTTCTGATATTATGCGATGCGCATAATTCATCAAAAATCGCATAATCCGTACAAAGTTGCACAATTTGAGAAAAGATAAAGGAAATACTCACTTTAACAAAGTTCTAAGACAATTTCAACGTTGTTTCATGGTGGTTTATCTGTCACTGGCTGTCAAAAAACCTTGGAAAACCTCTGATGTGGTTTCCAAACGAACAACATTACTTCTGGCAGGCGCTTCCTTTTTCAGTTTAAATTAGCCATAAAACATTCACACAATAAATTTGCTTTCTATCTTTGCTTTCTTGTTGCCGCATAATGTCCTTCTTCCCATTCTCCCTAAATCCGCATATGTCTCTTTTTCCCACCCTTCAGAGGCCTGTTTAGGTAAAATATTATTGGGAATGGGATATTTAGGGGGAAGATTGACGGGATACGGATATTCAAAAGAGATTCTGGGATATCAAATCAAAGTAAGATAAGAACTTAATAGCAACTCCCCACAGGGCTTTTCATTGGGGATGCAAACCACGAAATTAATGGGATACAGGATATTAGACAAAAATAATGGGATAGAATGTAACTTGCATGAACTTAGTTGATGATTTGAAAAATAACATGTATGAATATTCATCCCTTCATCGATCCATATAAATGTTCACTTGTTATTCTTTCAGTTTTTGTTTGTTTGGTTAGCTTGTTCTTGATTACCGGTATTCTCTTAATGAATCATTTTTCATTCAGTCATAAATAACAAAGAATAATTATTACCAGTAGTATTCACTTGATTTACTGTTAAGGTGTCTCTTGTCGATGTCCTGATTGCAATTTCTTTCTCAGTGGCCACATAACTGTCTGATTGTGAAACAGACAACTCCCTGTTTTCTTGACTGGCCATGATAGTTATGTAAAGTTCATGATGATGTTCAGTCGCAGGTAGAACTCAGAGATCAGTTACATGTAGTATGACGTCAGTATAGTAGTATAGCGCAATGGTACAACAACACCTGAATGTCAGAGAAAATGCAAACAAAAAATTATGAAAAATTCTTATTAATAACTGTAATGCTAATTACAGTGCGACTACTCGAACCGGGGCACCCTAAACAAAATTAACCAATCACAGTGTTAATTAAAGACAAAGGATAGGGACATTTTTTTGCAATGGACCAATAACGTTTTAGAACGTAAACAAAAGATTACCTACAAAATTTGAACTGTCTACAACGTTGCAAAAAAGATGCGGACCTCTCAGGAAACTTGTTGGGTGCATTCTGTGTACACGCCGCACCGAAAATACACAAAGTTTTGGCTAGTACTAAAAGCTGGAACGCCAGGGCACCACTGAAACGCCACCGGAACGCTGGAACGCTAAAACCCAGAACGCATAAAATATATCATGCTACCCTTACAAATAAAAAGAGCTAACCGACTAAACAGGCTAACCGTAGTACATAAGTACCGTAATGATTCGATTTAGCGCTCGTGGCGCTTATTTACTTTTGGCACCTTAAGGGAGGGCGCTTATTCGAGACAAGGCGCTTATTCGGGACAGGGTGCTTATTCAATTTTTGGTAAAACAACCAAATGTTCAAAACAAAACTTTAATATACTATTTTAAAATAACTAGCAAATATAACAAAAGCTGTAACAGTAACAAATTGTTAAAAGTTCAGTTACTTTTACAAGAATTGTTCATTTTAACAGTAAATATATACATGTACGGTACGGTGAATGTTCATGAGTTTATCTTTTCGACGTCAACAACTTCAGTAGGGTCAGTTAGCCACAATAGAAGCGCTTTTTAGAAGGAAGGGGGTTATTCGAAAGGGGGTGCTTATTGGAAGGAGGGCGCTAACGAATCATTCATTAAATCGAATCATTATGGTAGGCTAACTGAAGTAAATAGTAGGCTAACCAGAGTAGGCTAACCACAGTGCATAGTAGGCTTACTATTCACTCTGGTTAGCCCTACTATTCACTCCAGTTAGCCTACTACCTTTTTATAGGAATATAACGAGGCATTTTAACAACGTGAACAAAATTTACGCATAATAAAATTAACGCGAATTTAGGCAAAGTTCTGGTCAAATGCTTATAATAAAAAAGTTAACATACTTAATTTTAATGGGAATGTTTGAAATTCGCGTTAATAACATGTATCGTTAATTTCCTATAATAAGGTATGTACTTTGGTTAGCCTGTTTTTAAATAGTTCTTTATATTTGTACGGGTTACACAATATATTTTATGCATTCCGGGTTTTAGTATTCCGGTGTTCCGGGTTTCAGTATTCCAGCGTTCTGGTGTTCCAGTGGCATCCCTGGTTTGGGTTAATTTTCAAAACTTTTAAGCAATTTTTTTTAACAATAATTCATACCACATATTTTTTAAATACAGCATAAATATTCCAGTTGTTAAAATATTAATGCAAAGCAGCTAATATTTACGTTTTGCCTTTTACCATAATATTTGTTAACCTAGCTCAGTGGCATTTAATTTTAAGCTACTGTTTAGCTTTATCATTTTGATCAACATAAATCTTTTTAAACTTGATGAGTTTACAAAATTAAATCCGTCTGGTATAAATATCTAGGACTGAATTTATTTCGACGAAGTAATGGATAGTGATATTTGCCTTCAATACCTGGCAATTGCCCGTAAATTTAGGGTGTTAATATGCAAAACAAGAGCAAGAAAACGGGTGCGTTTGATGATCGATCGCCTCGCATATATATTCAGTTATAAAACACGAATTAAAACTCTGAATAGATTGTCTAAACTTGGCTTTTAAAGATGGCTTCTTCCGATGTTTGTTTTACAACTCACATAGGACTTAAATGAGCATCCGTCCGAAACACCAACAGCATGTAAATTAGCTGGGAAGTCGTTACTTGAAATTAACTCCGCGCCACGTTTCACCACTCAAGTGAAGTGCTACAAGTTATACCCTTCCTTTATCGCCGACAAATTAATCATTTCCTTTCGCTGATGGTAAAAATCATAAAGATTCCAAGTAATTGTTTTAAAATTTAAAGCTTTTAAACGCAAGAAAAGTTGGATGCTCATTAATTCTATTTTTAGCAGCAGCGGGAAATTTTAGGTACACAGCTGTACTCCTATAATATCTCTCACCTGCCGATTTCGCAGCATAATCGTCCCAGACAAACTGCTATTTAACGAGATTTAACGAGAAGAAATCGTGCTTACGAACATGCATGTTTGCGTAAAGTCAATCTTCGCCTACACGTAGAATTTTGTTTTCAGGTGACGACAAATAAACTACCAAAAAATTGATAAATTTCAATCAGAATACCGCAATCTTGTTGGGACAGCGGGATGACATCGTCATGTAATCAGGCATAAATTTTATCTAATTCCTGGATCGTCGCGCAGCGCTTCTGGGTAGGCGTTGTGTGACGACTCAACAATCGTCACGCACACGCACGTACGATTTTTAGGATAGTTGGGCAAAATAATAACGTGCAAAAGGTAAATAAGGGCACGAGTTGAAACCTATGCTTACAGCCTGCGTAGCTGGCGGTTTTGCGGCGAACCTAGGGAGAAGAAAGCGAAAGAAAGCCTTGGAGGTTTTTCATACAGCCAGGAGCCCATTGGTGTAGCAAAGTAGCGGCTACGAAGAAAATACATTGGTTTGAGGGCGTTGAAAAATTGGGGTATTCGTTTAGTTTACAGTTGTGATATGAGCATTCTTTTTTTTTTTTTTTTTTTGGGGGGGGGGGGGAGGGGGGTAAACATCACGGCTTCATTCTAACCTGGTTTAACCTCGTACTCCTTTTTTGATCCAGACCGTATCCCTTATTTAGAGGCAGCATTAACGTTGGTATAAGTGGTAACTACCGCCGTATGAGAACAGTGGCGGGACATTTTTAGTATAAGTAAACAGTTATTGTTGTTTTTGTTGTTGTTAGTCCAGAAAAGAGAAGCCGAAACAAAGGCGTGTCTTGTTCCACGGGCGGACCCCCCTGGACTCCTCCCTAGATCCAGGGAGCGCAAGCATTACCCTCTTTTGATTTTTTTTGCTCCACCATTGGGGAGACCGAATGTTACATCTGTCCGACGATATTTGCTTTAATGTCTCTCGACTGGGGTCTAGATATTCCCTAACTAGCTAGTTTTGTTTCTTATTTCGTTTTGATGCTGAATCAGTAGCTCAGACTGCTCGGTCTATTAGTTCACATAGCCGGAGGATCATTAATAAATAAAACAAATAAATTGTAACTTTATTTATCCACGTTAAAAAGTCTAAAGCTACTAAGCTTGTGGGGCCGTTTACAACTTACAGGTCAAATGAACAGAAATTTCGATTTTTTTTTTTTAATTTTTTGCCTATGTGTTTATTAAGAGCCAAATAAACATATTCCGAAGTTTCAAAGTAATCAGACATTGCATCGCAGAGATATTGCAAGTTAAAAAAGGTTTTTCTTGGCCTTCATTATCGTAGAGTGCTCGGAAAAATTGTCGGAAAATTGTCGGAAATAAAAACTTGTGACGTCATAATTGGTGTATTTGAAGACGACCGCAGACCGATTCGGCGGACGACACCTTAGTGTTTCAAAAATATTGTGTAGTGACATTTCAAGCAGTTATTTCGTTGTATTCGGCCGTTTTCAGGTGATTGTTTGTTGGTTGTTGTTCAGAGACGCGCATTTTTATAAATAAAATAGCTTAAGCTCAAAAGCTCAGTTTTGTTTGCTGTTGTTTTAAATATAAGGCCAAGTTAGTCAGCGGTAGTCAGTTGGTCAGCGGTAGGGCTGCCGGGACAGATGTCGCCGGGACACACTCTGGGAAACTGAAATGTATTTCTCTTCTTCTATTGGTCCTCACAGAACAATAGAAATCAACACGGAAGTCTGAAAATCTTCCCGGAAGTAAACCAAACCGGAAACCCGGGAAAACATTTTTTGTTTTCCATGGTCAAATGCTCAGAAGTATCACCTTAATTTTGTAAAACACCTAAGAACTCGTGATATGCCGCTAAATTAATGAAGTATTATCTAATTCTACCCTTCTCATTGAACTCGAAAGATACCATGAATAAAAAAGGATTTCCTTTAAACGTCAATTCTGAACGGAGTTTTAAAACAACAACGGCGGCGGCACCAAGGTAAGGTCGATTGAAAACTCAATTTATAGTTGACTTGCAAATCTCGCTAGAACTACTTACTGTTTTCATTCAAATCTCCGTTTCGGTTGAAAAACTGAATATCGCAGACAGTGCTCAATTCAAAATAATAACTAATAACACAGAATTTGAACATTACGCGTTGTTGTTTTGCTGAAGAAAAAGAATTGTACAACTGTGTGCACGTGAATTGTGTGCACGTGCTGAGTCGCCGAAATCCTAATTACACCTTTTGAATAGCGTTGACCGGTGGCCTTTTCGTCTTTATTAATATTACCGCCATTCGACGAGGAAAAATTGTTTGCTCGAAAACATGCAATCTATCAGGACTGAAAAGATGTGCTGTCACCGAGAAGCCTCTGAAATATACGAGAGTCGCCAAACAAAATTTTAATAGAACAATAGCTTGCCCATGCGTTGGGCATGAAGTAAATTTCTTAGCCGTCACTGCAAAACAACAACGCCGGGACACACGCACACAGTCTTCACAGACGGAAGTCTGGAAGGCTAACAAGACCTTTGATTTAAAACAAATATAGCAGTATGCTCAAGAAAGAGACTAAAGGAAATCAAAACACCAGACGCTCTTTTTTTAAACTCTCTCTTTTGTTAACTGCAGAACGTGGTTGTTACTTTTGTTGCTTCGATAAACACAAGTGCTGTCGATACTGTGTTAGAAACAGTTCATCTTTCTCGATTTACTTCCGTTCTGAGAAATTTAATTCCGCTTAGACCTAAAAGCATGCGCAATAAAAACCGGAAGACCAAAGTTCTAACCTGAAATCGACCTGAAATTGATCTGAACAATTCCAGTTTCCCAGAGTCCGTCTCATACCGCTGACCGACTAGACGGACTCTGGGCTCGAGGGCTCGAGGGGCTCGAGATTGTGCGGTCTGCGGAATCGGACTGCGGTCGTCTTCAAAAAACTCCAATTATGACGTCACAAACTCGTTCCATTCCTTCCATTTCAGTGCGCAGTCATTCAAAAACGTTTTCGTGAAGCCTTCGGAAGTCTTCGTATTTTTTGCTGTAATTCGCGCTTTAAGGCTTGGAAAGCAATTTTTAACACGTGGATACGGGTTTTTGTGGGGACTGCAATATGCAAATGTGTCACTCGCTCACTCAGGTGTAGAATCTTCGTAATTAGTCGGCCCCGAACGAACCAAATCCGACGCCATATTAGAACACGAGTGTCACTCTCGTGTTTGCGCGGTCGCTCAGCGTGTGGTGATTTCGAACAGGGCGATGAGATGTCTTACCGAAGTGGACTTCAAATCAGAAATGTTTGCAATTGTGACCGACTGGAAGACTGAATTTCATAAGCCTTCGACTCGTCCAGGCTATATGAACGAAACGAACACTTGTTAATGAACGAAACAACTGTTGAAAACATGACAACCATTGGCACAGTTTACGAATCGATGATGCGAAACCAAAGAACTCATTTGGTAGTAACGAAAACGAAGACCCCGAAAACGAAGAGCTAAGACCTAAGACCCATACGAAAACTAAGACCCATACGAAAACGAAGACCCATACGAAAACTAAGACCCATACGAAAACGAAGACCCGTACGAAAACTAAGACCCGTACGAAAACTAAGACCCATACGAAAACGAAGACCCGTATATACGAAAACAAAGACCCGTACGAAAACGAAGACCCGTATATACGAAAACCGGGACCAAAACCCGGCCAAACCCGGCCAAAACCAGCGTTACCCAGAGTTGCGTGACATTAATAATAATGACAGAATAATATTGAAGCAGACTGAGCGTACTGAGAACGTACTACTGATCAAAAATCTAGACTTGATCAAAAACTAAAACCTGATCGAAAACGGTTGCTTCTGCGTCACAGAAGAGACAGCCAAAGTCTCCCAGCAGTAATGCACCGTATCGAAATCTTCGCTACCCGATTATTATTTCTCGCTTTACATCCGCGTAGAAGGGTGCGGAGAGGGGGGGGGGGGGATTGTGCTGGGATGCTCTCCAATGATGCCTTTAGAGGTCATGACATTAGGGGGGACTGAGTATCCTATATCCCATTAATTTTTGGAATAAATACCTTATTGCTTAATACTTAATTTCGCGGGAATTAATTTTCGCGACTTTCGCGATTTTTTTGAAAATCGCGAAATTAAAGACCCGCGAAAATCAATTTTAAACGGTTTCTATTTATTTTTTATGCTAATTACGTATTTTAGGCCAAATCGCGAAAATTAAGTCTCGCGAAATATTCCTGTTTCATTTTCGCGAAATTAAGTACCCGCGAAAATAAATAACAATAAGGTATCCCTTATCCAGTTAATTCCGGTGGTTGTTCCAACGTTTATGTTCGATATCCTCAAATCTCAAATCTGGTGCTTTGTTTTTGTTTCTTTGCCAAGTATAAATGAGAGGTATTCAAGACTAGTACCTTTTAAATCGTTTTCACGCGTAACCGATTTATCAGATGGTGTTTCCTTTTATTTGAAACTAGAAACGCGTCATCTGTAGTGTCCTTTACATTGTCGATATTGTTGTTTACATGAACGTGTGCCATCGTTATTCGTTTCGAAATGTTTCGAACTGTTATGTATATGATTTGACATTGAACGAGTACATTTCATTTTCTTCGCAGTTTGCGACAGTGTAGTGTCGTATATTTGCCAAACAGGGCTACA